>NC_063209.1:10962850-11117712 GCF_017589495.1 Alosa alosa | reverse complement strand
ATATAAAATAAATGACCTCGTGCAGTGACTCGAAAAGCTGTAAACAGTGTTTTTGAGACTGGTGTAGCCTACAAAAGCATGGAGCTCCTGTGAAATTTTGATTGCAACGAGAAACTGTGTAACACAGCTAGTCTAACATTACTTGTTTGAGCTTTCTACCCTTGATCTGAGCTAATGAGCTAATTAGCCAAGCCTAGCCTATTGTCATGCAGAATAAAAAAAAGTTTAAAAGTTTTTTAACATCTCCAGTGTAATGGTGGGCATTCTAAGTTAACCGTAGCATTAGACCCACTATTTAGTAACCCCATGGTAATGCGAAAGTGATCATAATAAAATATAAAAACGGACATATAAGTCCTTGATAAATAACCAGGATATGAACTCATAAACATGAACAGCATTTTGTCATCGTTTTGTCATTCACCGCGGCTGTGAACAGCAGATGCTAGGCTAAAGAGCTTGAGATTCAGACAGGTGAGCACCTGGAAATGGTGTGCATTGTGTCAGAAAATAGCAATTTGATCAGTGATCATTCATCATCAGCGCAAGCTTGGTTTGAAACTTTCTGGGGATGGGGATTTTACACGATCCTTCATCACTGGGCTAGCCATCACTGGGCTAGTGTGCCCTGCTGTGTTAATATGACCTAAAGATGCTAACAGCTGCAGCTCCCTCAAATCTAGGTTCTCTCATGCATAGGCTAGCTTTTGCCAATGAAAATGAATGCAAAAAAAAAAAAAACAGTCCTGCTCCCAACTGAAGAAACGTTTACGTTACCAACAATGTTAACAACAAACTCAGTTTCACTGCTGCAAGTAGGCCTACAAAGTTGGCTGTAAATATGCTTCACCATATTTAAGGAACCAGCTAGCTTTGTGATAACAAAATCTTACCTTTTATGTGTTTAGTCCACTGAAAGTTATCCACATATCAAACGATTAAATCCACAGTTATGGAGGAATTGTTTTGGGGAAGTAGTTGCACTTTATCCCACTTTTGCTGCCATTTTTAAAATTAAACCACTTAAATCCATAGCCTAGATGAGCATTGCATAATGTTACAACTATGTTGACATGATGGTAAAGCTAAATGCCCAAGACACGTCACGTCATAAAAGTTGTAGGCTACAAACGCAAAAACGTAACTAGATGTACCGCATAGCGGTACAAAATATGACCGCCGCTCAGTCCTGTACATCAGTTCCGCGAAAATAAATCACACTTCAATTTGTCTCCATATTTTACTCCATCCCCCACTCTTGAAACTTTTGTGTATGCTTGTTTGGCATGCCTGAGTGTGTGATGCGGCTGCACAGAAAGTAGCCTACTGGTGCTGAAAAGGTGAATAGATTGTAGAATAGCCAAAGAAGATGTAGCATTGTTATAAAACCTTTAAAATCTCTAAACAATCACAAGTAGGGCAGTTCATCACAGTTCATCCATTGCAACTGGATTGATGAAAGGTCACTTACACCTGTAGGCTACATTGTATTTGGGAAAAGCAAAAGGTATCAGCATAATGTTATTTATTTATTTATTTATTTATTTATTTATTTTTTATGTATTTATAAACAAAAACATCTCTGTCAGTTCCATGCCGTTTTCAACAGCTATCAAAACAAAGGTCATTTTTGGATGGATGGATTTTTTGTGAATGTTTCTTCTTCTACATAAGATTTTAGTCATCTTTAGTTCATGTAATACTTTATTGTCAATGCACAAATTAAGTAACAGTAGTCTGAAACATTATTGTTAATGCACAACTTAAGTAACAGTAGCCTAGTCTGAAACGAAATGCTGTTTTACATCTAACCAGTGGTGCAAATAACTGACATGTCCAAATGGGCCTTGATGAAATGCGTCAGCTAGACTGTTCATACACATTTTAACGGGCCAAAGTTGAAGAGCTTTTGTCCGTTATTGTTCGCGGGTAAATATAGGCTGATTCATGTTCCCTTGCATTGTGTAACTGAGGTCCATGGCTAGTCTGGCTTTCATCAGACCAAGCTCAATCTTTTAAGAAATCAAAAAAATAAATAGCGGGCAGATCAGGCTGGGTTCACCCAGCCTAGTCCATAGGCACCGATATTGTTTAAATTTTCGATTGAGATATACACGCTCTTGGCTATTCTAAATGCAAAAATGCATCAGGGAGTTATGACAAAACGGTAACTAACAAACTAGATCCTAATAGAAAGCTATTAGCTTCCCTAAGCTACAGGTAGGATTATAAGGTAGGCCTATTTACAACATAAATTGTCAATAGGCTATGCTGGCGACACAAATAAAATCTCCTTTGGAAACCAATGGCTTACGCCTTACAGTATCAAGCGGACTTAAACTGCCATATCGTGGCGAAAAATTGTAATAACATTCAAGCAGCTCCATGAGTCAAGGAAAGGGCGAATGAAGTAGCCACTTCTAAATGGGACCCACTACACAGTAGCTTAAGGTGTGTTGCTAAAGCAGCCATAATGAAATGAAGGTGTCATTGTTTGGATACTTCACACACACGTGCTTTTTAATTTCACAAGACTACAACTACCAAGCTGTAATCAAAGCACATCGATTCCCTCTCACACCATGCACGCATCACTTAAAACAAAATAAACAGGCGTCTCAGTCTCACGCATGTATAGGCAAAACTGTATCAGACCGGTGTAACGTTGGTAAATCTTCCATTGCACAGAATGATTTTGTAGCACGTGCAATAAATGACAGTCGAAAGATACAAACAGTGCTGCTATCAATTTGCTTGGTATAACCGCATTTATAGTTTTCTACAAATGCAATCAATCAAATGCCTCCATCACTCAACCAACGCTTAACGGTAACATTACCTAGGTCCTTATTGATATTACATGATTAACGCACCTGCGGTAAAACCAAGCATGTCCGATAAACATCCTCAGATTTATTTCCGCTTCAAGAAGAAATGGGAATTACACTTCATGTGAACATCGTCTATCCTTATTAGATGTCCGCGGTAAATTACAGTCCTTGTAGGAAGCGTCCATTGTTTTTCCAACCCACTTTTAACTTCCAACTAAATTACGTCTCACTGCAACGATCGCCATCTAGTGGACAAACGACTACTTATCGCCAATACTGAAAATGCAGCCATGATGATGATGATGAATATTTATTTTGGCTTTCTTTTAATCCTACTGAATTTGTAATTATGTATGGCCGTTCTAATACCGATAGTATGTGGGTGCCTGTGTGTGTGCATGTGTATATGTGTGCACACCGCCATTTACAGGCCAATGAGTGTACAGTCACTAAATGTACACATAACCTAATTTTTAGACCCCACCATGGATGAAATTCTACGAAAAACTTGGCATACCCCCAGAGAATGCCAGGTCAATCATACACATAAAAATTTGGTGCAGTTCTGAACATCTTAACTGAAGATAGGGGGCAATTAAAGCAGAATAATATTGCATTTTCATTTTTTTACCGGGGTGGGGGTGCAAATCACAAATGAGTGATTATGAGCCAGGTTGATGTGGGCCCTTGAGACCAACATACCATAAAGATTCTTCATCCTCAGTGCCACGGTTCAGGTAGTTATTTAGGAAAAACTGTTTTTTTTTTTTTTTGGTTCGGGGCCCAGCCCAGGGTGGGGTGGGGGTTGGGGTGGTGGTCCCGGGATCGAAAATAAATGTTTCCGTAAAAAAAGTCTAGTGGGGCTACATACCCACCAAAATTTCATGTACCCGGTGGTTCGGTGTCCGGGGTATCAATGACCAAAAATTCAGGGAGTAGATGCGGAAAAATTCTTGAATTATGTGCATGTGTGCGTGTACAAATTTATGTTTATGTGTGTGGGTGTGTGTGTGTGTGTGTATGTGCGTGCTTGTGTGTTTGCCTGCATATGTGTGTTTGTGCATGTGCATGCATTACATATGTCTACTGTGTGAGTATGTGTCATACATTATGATTATGTATGATTACTGTAAATGTATGTGTGTCGTGTGTATCTGTTTATGCACATGTGTGCACATGGAATGGGTTAACATGACCCTGGAGGCAAACATATCGGAAAAAATTGGTCATCCTAGGCCCTACAGTTCTCAAGATATTCACAGAGAACTGTGTCTGCCCCTACCCTCCTTCGGGGTCCAGTCATCATCATGGCTGCATTTTCAGTATTATTGGAAGTAGTGGTTTGTCCACTAGATGGCGATCGTTGCAGTGAGGCGTAATTTTGTTGGAAGTTAAAAGTGGGTTGGAAAAACAATGGGCGCTTCATTCAAGGACTGTAATTTACATAGCGGACATCTAATAAGGATAGGGCGATGTTCACATGAAGTGTAATTCCCATTTCTTCTTGAAGCGAAATAAATCTGAGGATGTTTATCGGACATGCTTGGTTTTACTGCAAATACGTTAATCTTGTAATATCAATAAGGACCTAGGTAATGTTACCGTTAAGAATTGATTGGTTGAGTGATGGAGGCATTTGATTTATTGCATTTGTAGAAAACTATAAATGCGGTTATACTAAGCAAATGTATAGCAGCACTGTTTGGATCTTTTCGACTGTCATTTATTGCACGCGTGCTACAAAATCATTCTGTGCAATGGAAGATTTACCAACGTTACACCGGTCTGATACAGTTTTGCCTATACATGCGAGACTGAGAGCCTGTTTATTTTGTTTTAAGTCGTGCAGGGTGTGTGAGAGGGGAATCGATGTGCTTTGATTACAGCTTGGTAGTTGTAGTCTGTGAAATTAAAAAAGCACGTGTGTGTGAAGTATCCAAACAATGACACCTTCATTTCATTATGGCTGCTTTAGCAAAACACCTTAAGCTACTGTGTAGTGGGTCCCATTTAGAAGTGGCTACTTCAATCGCGCTTTCCTTGACTCATGGAGCTGCGTGAATGTTATTACAACTTTTCGCCACGATATGGCAGTTTAAGTCCGCTTGATACTGTAAGGCGAAGCCATTGGTTTTCAAAGGAGATTTTATTTGTGTCGCCAGCATAGCCTATTGACAATTTATGTTGTAAATAGGCCTACCTTATAATCCTACCTGTAGCTTAGGGAAGCTAACAGCTTTCTATTAGGATCTAGTTTGTTAGTTACCGTTTTGTCATAACTCCCTGATGCATTTTGCATTTAGAATAGCCAGAGCGTGTATATCTCAATCGGAAAATTAAACAATATCGGTGCCTATGGACTAGGCTGGGTGAACCCAGCCTGATCTGCCCGCTATTTATTTTTTGATTTCTTAAAAGATTGAGCTTGGTCTGATGAAAGCCAGACTAGCCATGGACCTCAGTTAAACAATGCAAGGGAACATGAATCAGCCTATATTTGCACTAACAATAACGGACAAAAGCTCTTCAATTTTGGCCCGTTAAAATGTGTATGAACAGTCTAGCGACGCATTTCATCAAGGCCCATTTGGACATGTCAGTTATTTGCACCACTGGTTAGATGTAAAACAGCATTTCGTTTCAGACTAGGCTACTGTTACTTAATTTGTGCATTAACAATAACGTTTCAGACTACTGTTACTTAATTTGTGCATTGGCAATAAAGTATTACATGAACTAAAGATGACTAAAATCTTATGTAGAAGAAGAAACATTCACAAAAAATCCATCCATCCAAAAATGACCTTTGTTTTTGATAGCTGTTGAAAACGGCTTTTCCCAAATACAATGTAGCCTACAGGTGTAAGTGACCTTTCATCAATCCAGTTGCAATGGATGAACTGTGATGAACTGCCCTACTTGTGATTGTTTAGAGATTTTAAAGGTTTTATAACAATGCTACATCTTCTTTGGCTATTCTACAATCTATTCACCTTTTCAGCACCAGTAGGCTACTTTCTGTGCAGCCGCACACACACACTCAGGCATGCCAAACAAGCATACACAAAAGTTTCAAGAGTGGGGGATGGAGTAAAATATGGAGACAAATTGAAGTGTGATTTATTTTCGCGGAACGGATGTACAGGACTGAGCGGCGGTCATATTTTGTACCGCTATGCGGTACATCTAGTTTGATAAGGAACTGATAAAAACTGAGCAGCAGAAAAGCTGTCATAGTCGATGCATAAATAGTTTATTATTATAATTAGGTTATTAAAACTATTACTTTACTACTATTACTGTTGTTACTGTTATTATTATTATTATTATTCGGATGAGCCAATAATGTAAATCTGAGTCTGAAATGTTGGCTACAAACAGTCTGTAACTGCACTGCTGCTATTATAAGTTGTTAACTTTCGGGAACTATTTGAGGCTTCCATTAGCCGCCATTGTTGAAAAAAAAAATGGAACATTAGCGTCAATGGAGTTGTCGCAACTCTACCTTTATATGGCTCTGGTAGCACCCAATGCGCAATGGATGCACTGTGTTATTCATAGGGAAGCGCTCGTGTCAAGGCAGCTTGGTTAGTCCCGACCTACATGAGATTTTGAACGTTGTTGTGAGAGTGGTGAATTTCATCAAAACCCGGCCCTTGAACGCGCGTCTATTCTCCGCACTTTGCGAAGAGATGGTAGCTGACCAATAGGCTGTAGTTTCACAGCGAGGCAAGGTTTTCCAAACTTTTGACGGACACAGATGCCCCCCCTTGGTTCTTTGACTTATTACTTACACCTGAAGATTATTTTAAACTAAGGCTTAGACTCATAGGTTTGGAGCCTAATAAAATTTTGTCTTTTAATTTAGATTTTATTATGCTGGCGGCTAATCACACAATTTTAACGTAGTTTGAAAGGGACAGGATTCAGGAATAGGCTACTAAGACAGGCCCCTCTTCTGTCTGACTCACCTCATGTTACCCCTGTGTGCACTGTAGACTGGCTTCTGACAGAAATGACGTTTTGTGCCACACAGGCTTTCACAAATTCATTATTTAAAATAAACCTTTCACTTTCGCTATCATTGCTAGAATAGGCTACAATATGGAAAATGTTCCCTTTCAGTTAGATCGGCTCCAAACATGTATGGGATTTCCTTAGCCTGTGCTACACCTTTCCAAGAAGTTTTGTAAAAATTGTACCGGTAGCTTTTGCGATATTGTTGACAGCCCTACCTCACCGCAGTAGGGTGCAGTAAATGGAAGTTTTTGATAGTGCACGCCACTAACGAAAAACGGAAAATCACCAGGACAAACCACTCAGGGGTGTAGGCTACTCTGAAACCATAGGTCACTAATTTGTGCGTTATTTACGTTTGATTACATTTCAGATACGTGTTGGTTTCCTGTAGGCCTAGTATAGCGCTTTATTCTTTCTTTATTTTTCTATGTCCGAATATTGGGGGGGACATTTTGGTCATATTTGAATATTGGGGGGGACACGTCCCCCTCAATGTCTATGGTGACGGCCCTGGGCCCACTTCCCCGAAAGCATCTTAAGCCTAAGAGCGTCGTAAAGTCCCTTGTTATGTTGCTTCCTAATGTCTTTATATAGACAATTCTATATTCGCACCAGAGCAACACTCACACGCTTTTGCTGGTTCACTCACTTCTTCTAGACTGGTTTATTGCATACGAGAACTCAACCAATTACAGAACACTGATGCGCCCTAGTGGTCACTATTTATATAGCACAACATTTAGCTACATACATAACATTTCCTCCCCACTAAAATAGGTTGTCCCTTAACACAAAATATATTTTCTTTAACACAACCTAAATGATTACACTTTTCCGTGCACATCATAAAAGTACATTTGTACAGCTTTCTTTTTCTTTGTACAACAAAATAACAATGAGGAGTTATCTTACTTTCGGTATAACTATGTTGAAAACAATATGTCCCAAAACTCAAACTGTACTACAAACTTCTGTGAGCTAATCACTGTTCACTCATCACGGTAACGTACTGGTGGTTTTGTGATCCTCACAGGATAGCGTTTCACAGTCTCTGTTACCTGCATATGTCCCGTAGGTGGTGGTTCAGGGGAATGGTGTGTATTTGATGGTTCGATGATCTCAGGAACTTGATCATCATTCTTTTCTGGTGGAGGTGTATAAGGGTGCATTGTGGTACAACTATCACTCTGGGGTAGTAACACCTGTGGGATTACAGGAAGGTTCACTGCAGTCTGCTGAGGCTCGGGCTCCGGGCGTGTCAGCATCTGGTCCACATGACGTTTCCATACCCCTGGTGATCCCACATTTACCTTGTACGACACCGGTCCTGTCTTTTCTATAACAACACCTTGTGCCCACTTTTCCTCCCCTTTCCTATAATCACGCACAAGGACTGGCTCCCCAACATCAAACTGTCTGGCCCTAGAGTGACGTTGGTGGCGTTGTTGTTGGGCATCCTGTGACCTGTGAACTGCTCCAGCAACACTGGGTTTCAGGAAATCCAGTCGAGAACGCAGCCTGCGCCCGAGGAACAACATAGCCGGCGTTTCTTTCGTTGTTGCGTGAGGGGTGTTTCGGTAAGTCAGTAGAAACGCATCAAGTCGCTGACGCACACGTGCTATGCCTTTGGATGCTTTTAAGGCATGTTTGAACGTCTGCACAAAGCGTTCGGCCAAGCCATTGGTGGCAGGATGGTATGGCGCTGAGCGGATGTGCTTGACTCCATTGGACTTCAGGAACACACTGAATTCTTCAGCACAGAACTGTGGTCCGTTGTCACTCACAAGAATGTGTGGAATGCCATAGCGACTAAAAAGGCCCCTGAGCACTTGAATGGTCATGCTGGCAGTGGTGCTGTCCATGATGTGCACCTCAGGCCACTTAGAATGTGCATCCACAGCGACCAAGTACATATGTCCTTCAAATGGACCTGCAAAGTCCACATGTATCCTTTCCCAAGGACTGGAGGGCCACATCCAAGGGTGTAGAGGTGCTAGCCCAGGCTCTTTTTGTACGCTCTGACAGGAGTGGCAAGATTTGGCCTTGAGCTCAATTTGAGAGTCTATGCCGGGCCACCAAACATAACTGCGTGCCAAGCTCTTCATCCTCACTACACCTGGATGTGCTAAGTGTAGCTCTTCCAGAACCCGGGGGCGCAGTTTAGGTGGCACGACCACTCTCACACCCCACATGAGGCATCCCTGTTGTATTGTGAGATCATGCCGGCGCAACAGATAGGGCGACATCTCTTCACCTGCTCCCTTTGCAGCTGGAAAACGACCAGTTGAGACCATTTCTAAGACACGAGACAAGGTGGGGTCAGACAAGGTGTCACATCTGATCTCGGTACTACTGACTGGTAGTGTGTCCAACTGAGATGTGTAGAATACCTCTACTGCGCCCCGCTTCTCTTTATGAGTGTAGGAGAGTGGTAACCGTGACAGTCCATCGGCATTTGCATGTAATGTACCTTTCCGGTATTGAATGGTATAATCATGCGCTGACAGGAGGAGCGCCCAGCGCTGCATTCGGGCGGCAGCCATTGACGGTGTACTTTTCAATGGACTCAGGATGGAGGTCAGCGGGCGATGGTCAGTGAGTAGGGTGAACTTGTTACCATAGAGGTACTGGTGGAACTTGCGTACTCCAAAGACTATCGCTAGCGCCTCCTTCTCGATCTGGGCGTAGTTTTGTTCCGCCTTGCTGAGCGTTCGAGATGCATAGGCTATTGGTCTTTCCTCACCATCAGGCATGACGTGCGAGAGCACAGCTCCGACCCCATAAGGCGAAGCATCACACGCGAGGCGGAGCGGCAGCTTAGGATTGTAGTGGGTCAATACCTCCTGTGATACAAGTAGTGCTTTAGATGTCTGGAATGCTGACTCACAGGCTGACGTCCACTGCCATTTCTTCCCTTTATTTAACAGTTCATTCAGTGGTTTCATGACAGTGGCTAAGTCGGGAATGAAACGTCCGTAATAATTCAGCATCCCTAGGAACGAACGTAGCTGACTGATATCACCTGGTGCAGGTGCTTCCACAATGGCACGTACCTTCTCTGGTGATTTGTGGAGTCCAGCTGCGTCAATGATATGGCCCAAGTATTCCACGGACTCCTGGAAAAACAGGCACTTCTCTGACTTGAGATGCAGACCCTGTTCCTCTAGCCTGCCCAGGACTGCATCCAGAGTTTTTAGGTGAGTCTGTTCGTCAGGACCACTGATCAGGATGTCGTCCAGGTAACAGTGCGTGTACGGCAGTCCGAGAAGCACTTGGTCCATAGCCTTCTGAAATAAAGCGGGCGATGATGCTACTCCAAACGGTAAGCGGTTAAAACGAAATTGCCCTTTTTGTGTAGAGATAGTCAGCAGCTCCCTAGACTTCTCTTCTACCTCCATCTGTAGATAGGCATTTGATAAGTCTAACTTACTGAAGCGTTGACCTCCTGCTAGAGAGGCAAAAAGGTCTTCAATACGTGGAATTGGATACTTATCCACGCACAGAGCTGGGTTGAGGGTGACCTTGAAATCTCCACAAAGTCTCACTGTGCCATCCTTTTTGCTGACAGGCACCACGGGCGTGGCCCAATCACTATGCTCCACTGGTGAGATCACCCCAAGCTCAGTCAGTCGTTTTAGTTCGGCCTCAACTCGAGGTCGAAGAGCATATGGCTTGCGTTACGTGGTGGACAGAATTTGGGTACACTGTTAGGTCTAATAGTCAATGTGGCCTTAATTCCCTTCATTGTGCCTAGCTTTTTAGAGAAAACAGCTGAGTGTCTCTTTAACACCGTCTCCAAGTTGTCTTTCTCTCTCTGCTCAATTGCATGCACAGTCTTTAAGTCTTTCCAGTTCAGTTTAATAACTCTCAGCCACTCTCTACCAAACAGTGCGGGTGCATCAACTTTAACTACATACAAGGGCAAATCAGCACATTGCTTGTTTAACTTTACTTGCACCTTGATGACCCCTTCTGGTGCCAAAGGCTCTCCAGTGTATGTCTTGAGCATGATATCAGTGGGCTGCAGTGGCAGTTGGCCCAGCATGCTTCTGTACTGTTCCCACGGAATCAGAGACACAGCAGCCCCTGTATCCAGTTCCATCTCCATTTTCTTTCCATTTACTACAGGCAGCACTGATATTCTTGAATATTTCCCTTTTTGTGACATGGAATACAGTCCCAACTCACAGTCAGTGTCAGATTTATTTTCCTCACTTTCGCTGTGATCTTCTCTTGCCTCAACGTGATAAATTTTCTTCTTTCTATCTTTTAGACTGCGCTTAATTGCATTACCTTTCTGTTCAGGTTTTTCCACTTTCTGTTTCCATTCTCTGTCTCGGTTGCTTTTGGCTTTGCTCTTACACATGAGCTTAGTGTGGCCTTTCCTCCAACACTGGTGGCAGTCACGATCTTTGTACCAACAGTCCTCATCAGTATGGTTAGTTTTCCCGCAACGGCGGCATTTTGGGGAAAACACCGCGTTCACTTTGAGCGAGCCACTTAACTGCTGCACGTCGCGCGCCGCTGTCTCTGCAGATACAGCATAATCGACTGCTTTCTGAAACGTGAGATCTTTCTCAGTCAAAAGGCGCTTCTGTACAGTTTCACTCTTAAGTCCACAGACAAATCTGTCCCTTAGTGCGTCTTCCAAGTAAGCACCGAACTCACAATGTTCCGAAAGTCTTTTCAATACCGCGACATATTGTGCAACTGTTTCCCCTTCCCCCTGATTTCGCTTGTGAAACCGGAATCTCTCTGCAATCACGAGCGGCTTTGGAGCGAAATGGGCCTGCAACACCCTCACAATACGGTCATAGTCCATCTCCCCAGGCTTGTTAGGAGCAACCAAACTTCGAAGTAGTCCATACGTTTTCGGTCCCAGCACACTAAACAGCACAGGCACTTTCTTTGCATCCCTAATCTCATTTGCCAGGATGTAATGTTCAAAACGTTCAATATACGTTGCCCACTGCTCACCGGTCTCATCAAAGGGATCCATATGTCCAATTATTCCCGCCATGATGTGTCTGCTTCTGGTGGCTTGCACTGTAACGTTAGACTCTTCGTAAGAAGGCCGACTCATCACTTCCTAACATCTAACACTAAGCTCACCTAGCTAGGTGCTTCCAGCGTGGTTGTTCTTTTCTTTGTCCAAACGTGACCGACATCGGCAGTTCACTCGCCGATGCAGTGAAAAGTCTTCAGGACTACACAACTAGTCGCCAATTTATGTTATGTTGCTTCCTAATGTCTTTATATAGACAATTCTATATTCGCACCAGAGCAACACTCACACGCTTTTGCTGGTTCACTCACTTCTTCTAGACTGGTTTATTGCATACGAGAACTCAACCAATTACAGAACACCGATGCGCCCTAGTGGTCACTATTTATATAGCACAACATTCAGCTACATACATAACACCCTCTTACGAACGTCTTAAGATTTGCCGACTGTTTCCCGAAACCATCGTAGCTTAAGAGCGTCGTGAAAACACTCGTAGATCTACGAGTGCTCCAGAGTACTCGTTACCGGCTAAGAGCGTCTTAACAGTACTTCTCACTGAGGTCACCAACAGGACATACAGAGGAATTACAACTTAGAATACATAATCCAATTTACGTTCCCATTCTTTATTGTGTTTACCTGTGATGAATCAGATTTTAGCGTGCAAAATAGCCTACATTTAATGGTCATCATAATGTGATGAAAAGCGGACAAAAATGCTGTAAGAGGGACTTTACGACGCTCTTAGGCTTAAGATGCTTTCGGGGAAGTGGGCCCTGAGTTACAAGGCAAAGACAAGCACCTACCTCACCTAGCAAATAAGATTACTGCATTCACCAAAAAAACTTGAGGTATGGGACAGCTAGGCGCCTCGATCGCGACAGTATTATGCCTTTGAGATTTCTGAGCAAAATCGCTGAAACGTCTGATTCGGGAGCCACTCTTGTGATCCTATGTATTAAACAGTAGGCCTACATCACATCCCTGCAAAGTTTATTTCAAAAATATTTCCCAACCAGCAGTGCTCAGTATGACTGGATTATGGATCCATTTAATGCAGCATGTTTTCATTGAAGGTGGGGCTCGAGAATGCCCCCTGATCAAAGTGGGGAATGAAAGAAAAAGTTTGAGAACCACTGGTTTAAACTAACATTTACAGTGGTCTATTTGATAGTGTATTGGCCCTGACTAAGTTCGTGTGATGTATAAACCACAATCCTTGTTATACAAGTACCAATATTCGTCAAGAAAGTTTTTAATCACATTAATATTTTCGCCATAGGCAGTAAAAGACTCCGCCAAGCGAAAATTGTTTGCTGGGATGTTACTGGGGATCCATATATGTTTTCTGAGCTGATCTCATGAACACACTTTTTTGGAGCACGAGATTTTAAGTCGGGTCCTCCTAGTTTACGATCATGGCCACGGCATGAGAAATTAGTCCTCTGCCCACCAGTGCTAGAAAGTACAAAGCCCCCCTGGTGACATGGGGAAAAGTCATGTGGGAAAAAAACACGAAGAAGAAAAAAAAAACCGATGTACTATGTAGTTTTGCGAGATCTCGCAAAAGTTTTTTTTCTACTTTTGGAACTTGGCCGAACGAGCGAACCGGGAGGAACAAAGGTCCGTTAAATTCTGTCAATAATTGCATAGGCCTTTGATCATAATTGTAGCGCCGAGCTTAGTTGCATTGTGATGTTCCTGTAGCCTATGTTGTGTGTGTGTGTCAGAGGCGTATCAAGCTTTTTTAAAGTGTGGGGGTTGTGGGATAGGAAAATGAAACACTCTGGCCAAATTATAAATAACTCCCTACAGGGACGTTGTAAGTATTTTCTAAGAGGGGTGCGGACTATATTGGTGTCCGGGAGTTTCTCCCCCGAAATAAAATGGAAATTCTGATGGCTAAAAACACCATTTTAATGCAGTTTGGGAGGAACAGAAGAAGCAGCGCCCGTCATATGTGTGGCTCATGTGACATGTAGGCCTACATGCTACCTGCTATCACTTCACTATTTGACACTACCCTACATGGAGACATATCTCATGTTATAAATCAAGAAATCATTTCAGAAATTATGTTTTGTGCATATGGGTTAGCAGGCTAATAAATTGCCTAACAGACAGCAGCCTAATTTCGAGGTATCACTAATACCTATTAAATAAATGTAAAGGACACAGAACTGTAAGCTCAAATTCAAAAACGTTTGAAGTCAACCCAAACACATGCAAAGGGAATATAAATAAATTGTGTTGCATATAGCCAGCTTAATTAATGTCAATTTAAAGATTATGATTAGCAGTTTCTATGCATTTTTCCATTGATCGTTACAGGAAGCCACGTTGTTGGTTAAACTATTGTTGCTTCTAGCCCACGTTACCTCCAGTTTCACTTGCTGCAGGGACGCACACATTGCATGAGCGATCATAAGCGTTCTATCTCCGATGTAGCCTAGAACTCAAATGTGTCTTGATGCCGCCGTTTGTAAGATCAGATCAAATAAGACGTTCTAAACGGAACGCGATGTAATTGAGCTGTTCCTTTCCAAGCGTCTTGGAGACGTACTGTATGTGTGCTGACTGGGCTATGTCTATATAGTTGATGACACCAAATGAATAAGTATGCTGCAAATGAGCAGACGTGTGAAGCACCGGGCATAACTTAATTTCGCGGCTACGTGGAGCAGTAGTAGGTTAATTGTTGAGGAGGCCCATAGTTTGAGAAAAGCTGCAGATCATAGGCAGAGAAAGCATAATGCTCTGAGAACAGTAGCCAAAGGTTTTCCTGCAGAAACAGGTGCCTTGGTGCATGCACCCCGCTTTCACTTTGACTCCCTGCATTGTGACAAAAACTGTCAGTCAGACAGTGAATTTTGGTTTACTAAATTAGCATAATGCGGTAACAATTATCAATTCTATCTGAAATCTGCTCACTGCAGACGTTACAATGCAGACCCAAGCAGCAGCATAGCCTTGAAAGACGCACACTTTGAATTTGATCAGAGCGGCTCTGGTTCTTCACCTAAATTGATGTGATTGGCTGGATGACCGTTCAATCAAATCAACAGACCTATTTGTGTCTCTGTGTGTGAGTTATATATATGGTTCCAACTCTTTACGGGAGCGTTTATTTCCATATTTTACTTTCAATTTAATCTGACAAAAAGTGTGGGGGATAGAATCGTGTTCCAGCAAAATTGTGTACGTTATAACACCCACATCCCCACGCTTGCTACACGCCTGTGTGTGCGTGTCTGCACGCAGGTGTCTCCTTCTCCCTCCCGTGTCATAGGCCTATGTAATGTGTCCAGAAAACCCACAAAACGCAACAGTGATAGAGCAATCATAGTATCATGATACGATTGCCATCTGGCGGTAGTGGTTTGTGGGCCTATTGGGGTCAAGTAGGAAGCCCAGCAAGTTCCAAAAGTAGAAAAAAAGTTTTGCGAGATCTCAAAAAAAGTACATCGTTTTTTTTTTTCTTCTTCATGTTTTTTTTCCCATTACTTTTTTTTTTTCTTTTTTTAACCCATGTTTTTTTCCCCATGTCACCCGGAGGGCTCCGTAAGAAAGAACACAAAAGGGAAATAGGAGTAGGCTAGCCTACAGGAGCATTTGTGACCTTGTGTGCTCCTATGTTGACAACCTATAATTAACAAGCATTTTAAAGTGCCTTGTCATAGTCTACGCAAGCGGGCATAGGTTACAAATGCTCCACAGCAGCTAAATAAGATTTTTGTGACTTTGCTTTGTGTCATGCTCGAAAAAAAAAAAAAAACTAGTTCTTCTAAAGTCACTCCAACCTAAAACCTAGAGACGTGAATTCCAGTGAAAACATTACCAAGTTTATTCAATTGAAGCAGACATGAAGCAGCTGAAAAAGACATGAAAAGACTAGTCTGGGTTAGGAAAGTACAAAAATATGTTGTACTTTTTTTTTTTTTTAAATGATCACAACTAACAGAGGTTCCATAGGGAAGGCACGATTGAGCAAAATGAGCAAGGCAGGGGCTTACCTGGGGGAGGCAGACTACTGATAATGTGCCCTAGAGCCCACACACTTGCACACGCACAGCAAGAATGATAGTAACACCGCAGACCACAGCAAACATTCTAATAATTCACACCAAAATGTGCATCTTTACTGCACCACCACAGGTGACTGACTAGCCTCCTGCCCGCGAGAACCCTGCCTGCCAAACTAAACATTTAAAAGTTGTTGCCCCAGACTCTATGGAATGACAAACACTGAATAACTAAGATAGTAAAGTAAGGTAGGCTACAACAAAAGGGTACAAGTACAATGCAGGCAGCTCCCTAGTGTGAGCAAAGCTAAACAGAAACAAAATAAAACTAAGACGAGACAGCAGCACAACCTACGCTGAGGACAACGCGGATGGAAAGGCCGTGCTACCTGGAAGACAAACAAAACATACATCAAACCTGATACCATTTCCCAAGACATCCACATTTATTTTAAAGCTATACATAGTGATAGAATGAAGCGAGGCTTCGGAGCTTGTGTCGAGCAGAAAGGGGCGTGCCAGATGAAGCCCCGGTTCGAGGCTTGTGTCGTTTGTGTCAACCATGCTGGGTTGAACACAATGCATACTGGGATGGACGCAATGCTTGCTGGTTAGAAATTCTGTCCGACTTCTGTCAGCCGGGGAGGGACTTACCACCGTGACACCATGTCACATGACCTTAAAATATCGCGGGAGTCTTAGCCTGCAGACAGATCTTGCAGTTGCCTTCCACGAGCTGCACGAGCTGAAACACGCCCTTATGATGTCAGTTCAAAGACGTGATAGGGCCATGTAGGGAGGAATGTCCTCATGACGATTTTGACGGGAGTATCATGGTGCTTCCTTATGTTGGAATATGCGAAAATAAACAGAAATCGAAGGGATACCTTCTTATACGTGATTTCTGCAACAATGGTAGGCTAGCCTACTAAAAACGTTTGGATATTCTGTTTTTTCTGCTGTTGGTTAAATAGATAGACACACTTATAGGGGAAACACTTGATATTGAATGTATGTGCTACAATGCAGGCCTGTTAACTGTATGACAACAGTGGTTTATTTAAACTACATCATAAGAATGTATTTCGTCAGTCATCAAGCTCATTTTAATGAGTAAGAATGAAAGTTCTGCTGTGTTTATTGCAAACAAAATTCCGCGATATCTCCCGCGATATCTCCCGCGATGTCTCCCGCGAGTCACGTCAGGCAGACTGTAGCGTGTCTGTCCGGGATGAGCTGCCCTCTGTTGTAGCTCCTCCCGGCTAGCCTCTGAAGATCACGTTTACGTAGAAAGCCAGACCAAGTCAGACTCAGTCCAAGTCGAACAAGCCTATTGACTGGGATAACACATGATTTCACGCCTCCACGGAAACACCAATCTTCACGTGATAACGAGTGACAGCATTATGTTGCCTAATCGTATTTTATTGTATTGAATTGAGACAAACAGAAATGCTAATTTCTTGCAACACTTTTAATGTAATGAATGAGAACATTTCGAAGCGTTGTAGGCATTCTTTTCAATAGTCCATGGCTGCGATAATTTATGCAAACCACCAGATGTCGCTGTGTTTTCCTTGTCTTCCATGTTTCGAAGCTTTGACACATTACTCGGCACATTAGGGAAATGTGTCGAGTAGCCCTCGAGGCTTCATTTACCCATCACTAGCTATACATACAAATTTGCAATTTACAAAATCTCTATACCAATGACAACAGATGAAGACAGCATATCCATCCATCTACAAGGCTACAGATAGAAAAGGAGTTAAGCTACACCAAGCACATGGTTAGTATTCAACATTAGGGCAGCAACATACCTGACGGTCGGTAGACCCCAGAGTTCCTTAGTGCATGGTTGGCCTAATTGAATAATTGGCCCCACCCACTCATTAGCAGAAGGCCAGGGAGAGGCCAGGAGGAAAGAGCAAACAGGCAGACAAGGTCAAATGAACAGAAATTATTAATTTACATTAATTCACATTTCTTAAATTTCCCACGGGGTCAATAATCTATCTATCTATCTATCTATCTATCTATCTATCACATTGACCATACCCAACAAGGGATGTGTTCATGTTCTAGATCAATGTGCAGCACTAACAAGACAGCTGCTGCCCCAGTGGCATCCATGTTCTTCCCAAAAAGACTACAAACCCCAGCATTCGCACTAGCAACTCATTCGTACATGTCGTACGGGTGGGCGTTCGAGGATTTACATTACAAAAGGAAAAGGCCATTGATATTATGACCAAAAGGGGGCGTGTCTCAGTGAAATGTGACTCAGTGACAAGACAGCTGGGATATTTCACACTTTCCAACTCGGCAGGGGGTGTACAATGTATCTGGAAGGATTACAGATACAACTTCCGCCAGCACATAGAGTACCGTAGCCATGACACCGCAGCGTTGTCAAGGCAGTAATTTTACTGGATCTAAACAAACCAATCTAACCATAGAGTTGATCATAGTGGTGGCTTTCTTAATCTATTTAAATATTTTTTAAACTTTTATAGACGTAAAAGTTGCATCAAATCCGTCTTTGTTGTTCACACTGATTCAGAACCACATATGGAAGTGGTCTAAATCTGATTTGAAAAATTTTAGATCTGGGCAAGATTTGAGTGTTCACACTACTTCTGAAGAAGTCTGACCTGGTCACTTGACTCCAAATAAATCAGATTTGGGCCACTTTTGCCTTTAGTCTGAACGTAGAGTAAGAAGTGGAAAGGGGGTACCCAAGGTGCTGACCATAATAGTATAACCCTGATTTATTCAGGGTTACAACAAAGCAGTTAGCAGTTTTTTATGTATAATAATTAAGTAAAGTTCACCTAATGTAGTATGTGACATTTTATCTAAATTTGAGTATAGAGAATGTTCCCCATTTAATTCCTTAAGTTTAGCGTCTTGGGTTCAGGGCAGGGTCAGTACCTTCCTTAATTCATCGTCGGGACGACGACTCAAAACGGGGGGGGTAGATTGTAGCCGGACGAGTCCTTACCTGGAGCATTGTGATGGGTTTTGTTGTGTCTCGCTCCTGCCCCACCTACTTCGTAAGTGGGTAATTGGCAGCTGTGCTCCATAAAAAGGAAGCGCGGCTGTCCAGGGCAGACGTCTGCTTTGTCCAGGGACGACTCTGACCGACCCTATCGCCCTATCCCCCGACGTTTGGCTGTAGCTTGTTCCACCATTTGCTCCAGGTAGGCTTGAGTCTTTGTCTGATGAACATTCGTTTGTGCACTGATGTGCCGGAAAGTTCAGAACTTGTTTACATTCCAGTAACAGAAGCCGCTGCTATACTGGCTGGATATTCTCACGGCTGCTCTTTCCCCCGGTGTGCTCATCAATTCCAGCTTAGGTAGGTGTACTCCTTCCTGTGTGCAAACATTATCGCATAGCTAGGCCACTCGTTATCTGTTAATTACAGCAACATCACAGAGTGTTGCGCGGTCCGGGCTCCCTACATCTGACGTTAGCTGTTGCATGGTAGGTTGTAGCTTTATTTACCTCGATTTACCTAAATTAAGCATAACGTTGGAGTAATAACTCTGTACTCCTTATAGGATCTGTATGGTATCCTGATGTGGTGACGGCCTTGCTGTTTTGTTCCTGTTTGGGGTTTGCTGTGTGGAGCGCCTTCCGCTTCTCTCTGTGGCCTTCCATCGCTGCGTCTCTGATGCATGATTGCTAGCTAACCTTGTGGTGGCTATCTGCTTGGGCCTGTTTAGTGCGGACGTGCGTGTTTGTTGCATGAGTGTGCATGTGTGGGAGTTTGGTTTGCTTGCTGCTCTATTGATGCTCTGTGCTTCTCTCTGTATTTTGTTTTGTCTTATTTGTACTCCATTTGTTTTTGTTTTTTTCTACTGCATGTACTGTCAAGTGGGCTTTCCCTGTGTATGTTGCTTGTCTCTCCTGCTGGGGGCTACATTGGGCGCATGTTGGAGGGTGTATTCTCCTCTGGTGGTGTCCATCCCTTATTGTGTGTGCTGTGTTAATGAGTTTAGATAAGTCACCTTTTCATTTTGATTTGCAGTGTGGTTTGAATCACAGATTTCGCCTCAGAGGCTTTGACATCTGCCCTCTACGGTAAGCCCAATCTAGTTTCAACATTGATCCTGACGATCTAGCCTTACATGGTGTTGCTCTGGTATTGAAGTGCATGTACATTGATCCTGTTTTAAATAAATTGTAATACTTTTGTATTGTAATCTCACGTCTCTGCCTATTATTCAGACTACCAACTTGTGTGACCCTAGTGGTAAACAGGAAATTATCAGGTTAATTTAACGGGTAGGTTCCTGGGTAACAGGGTATTAGAACCTGGTGACTGTTTATATACAAGGTAGGCTACTGTCACACAAGCAAATTGATAGCAGCACTGTAATTGTATCTTTCGACTGTCATTTGTTGCACGTGCTACAAAAATCATTCTGTGCAATGGAAGATTTACCAACGTTACACCGGTCTGATACAGTTTTGCCTATACATGCGTGAGACTGAGACGCCTGTTTATTTTGTTTTAAGTGCGTGCAGGGTGTGAGAGGGGAATCGATGTGCTTTGATTCCAGTTTGGTAGTTGTAGTCTGTGAAATTAAAAAGCATGTGTGTGTGAAGTATCCAAACAATGACACCTTAATTTCATTATGGCTGCTTTAGCAACACACTACTGTGTAGTGGGTCCCATTTAGAAGTGGCTACTTCCATCAGCTTTCCTTGACTCATGGAGCTGTATGAATTTTATTACAACTTTTCGCCACGATATGGCAGTTTAAGTCCGCTTGATACTGTAAGGCGTAAGCCATTGGTTTCCAAAGGAGATTTTATTTGTGTCGCCAGCATAGCCTATTGACAATTTATGTTGTAAATAGGCCTACCTTATAAGCATACCTGTATCTTAGGGAAGCTAACAGCTTTCTAGTAGGATCTAGTTTGTTAGTTACAGTTTTGTCATAACTCCCTGATGCATTTTTGCATTTAGAATAGCCAGAGCGTGGATATCTCAATCGGAAAATTAAACAATATCGGGTGAACCCAGCCTGATCTGCCCGCTATTTATTTTTTGATTTCTTAAAAGATTGAGCTTGGTCTGGTGAAAGCCAGACTAGCCATGGACCTCAGTTACACAATGCAAGGGAACATGAATCAGCCTATATTTGCACGAACAATAACGGACAACAGCTCTTCAACTTTGGCCCGTTAAAATGTGTATGAACAGTCTAGCGACGCATATTTCATCAAGGCCCATTTGGACATGTCAGTTATTTGCACCACTGGTTAGATGTAAAACAGCATTTCGTTTCAGACTAGCCTACTGTTACTTAATTTGTGCATTAACAATAACGTTTCAGACTACTGTTACTTAATTTGTGCATTGACAATAAAGTAGGCTATTACATGAACTAAAGATGACTAAAATCTTATGTAGAAGAAGAAACATTCACAAAAATCCATCCATCCAAAAATGACCTTTGTTTTGATAGCTGTTGAAAACTTGGCATGGAACTGACAGATGTTTTTGTTTATAACAAAATAAATAAATAAATAAATAACATTATGCTGATACCTTTTGCTTTTCCCATATACAATGTAGCCTACAGGTGTAAGTGACCTTTCATCAATCCAGTTGCAATGGATGAACTGTGATGAACTGCCCTACTTGTGATTGTTTAGAGAGTTTAAAGGTTTAATAACAATGCTACATCTTCTTTGGCTATTCTACAATCTATTCACCTTTTCAGCACCAGTAGGCTACTTTCTGTGCAGCTGCACACACACACTCAGGCATGCCAAACAAGCATACACAAAAGTTTCAAGAGTGGGGGATGGAGTAAAATATGGAGACAAATTGAAGTGTGATTCATTTTCGCGGAACGGATGTACAGGACTGAGCGGCGGTCATATTTTGTACCGCTATGCGGTACATCTAGTTAAACACTGTTTTAGCAGTTTCACATTGACCTCTTGCTGATGACAGGTTAAATTGCATTTATTTCAGGGTACAGCATCCATGTTAATAACTTCCAATACAACTTCAATGTAATTACATAAAAATACAGTATATTTGATGTCATGAGTAGACTATACACAGGTCCTTTACACAACATAAGGCACAATGATGCCCCTTTACTCTAGCCCAGTGGTTCTCAAAGTTGGGGTCCGCGATAGCCAGGGGGTCCGCAAAATAATTTGCTTGAAATTATAAACTTGAGTTTAACATTTTAAAAATTAATATCTATAGATGATGCCCCTTTTAACAAATAAAACAAGCAAATTGTGTCTCTTTGCTCCTACCCACATTTAACTTCACTTGGGTCATGAAGGACCATCACTAGGCTACTGCTTAGCTTGGCTTATTTGTTAGCCAGCTAGCTGATGAATGTGTAGAAATGTTTGAGTCAGTCCAAGTGATGCAAAATCCAAAACTGACAAAAGACGAAGTTGCACATCTGCAAAAAAACATGGGATAGTGGACCTGGCCACAACTTCAGAGTGGCATGCTTAATTGTTACAGTTATGAGGGGGTCCTTGAAAAATTTTCTCCCTCAAAAGGGGTCCTTGGAACCAAAAACATTGAAAACCCCTGCTCTAGGCTATAGCGCTAAAAATAAGTGAATTTGCAAACTATTTGACTTAAACTGTGATAACCGATAAACTTCCTTTCAGCTTCTGCCTGCCATTTGTTGTCGGCCACATCCTCTCCTGAGTTATAACCGAAACTAACTGTTTCTGAATCTGATATGCACAGTTTTCGAAGACGGCTAAAACCTAATAAGCCTTGTCAAAGGGTCGGGTGATTTGTATAATGAATGCGCAGTGACGTTGAGAGGCCGTTGCGCTCGGATGGACACTGCAAAACATCCGTTTCACACTCAACCAGCAAACCGCGCCCCTCGGAGAATATACTGTCAACTCCGATGGTTGCGGAAATTGTGAGATACATAATGTCTTTCAATGGGGTAAGAACTTCAGGAATTTCATAGGCGTAGGGGTACCACCTTAAAATTAACTCACCTCGCTTAGACGTTGATTGATGTCGTGTAGGCTACTTTGGATTGAAACATCTCAGAAACATTACTGAAATGTTTAAGATATAGAGAGTGTGGCATTTGTGACATTGCAACACGTTTTGCATTTCCTTCTGTTTCTCAGAGACTGTTTGTATTGGACAGACATATATATGTATATACATTTATGTTACACAACAAACTTGTGTGATATATATATATATATATATATTAAACCCACTTATGTCAGCTACCCACCAACACTGCTGTAACATGAATACATACAATAGCATATGCACAATTTATACTTGAATAGACAAAGGCAAGTGTTGTAACTGACCCTATAATATGTGTAATTCAACTGGCTAGAGAACAAGTGATCTGAGTTTAACTATTTGCATGATTTATTATGGGGCAATCCGCTGCAGGCTTTTACTTTTACACAACTAGCCTACTCTAGGCTATATGTCGAAACCCACCGATGCAAACGAAGTATTTTTGGAAAGGTCAGGGAAATATGTAACATGGTTGGCTTAGACAGTCCTAATATCGTAATTAAGATGCTACTGAAAGACTGTGCGCTTACACTGTAAAAAATGGAAAAGTCAGGTCTACATAAAACAGTCTTGTTTTGAATCAAACACAACCTTTTCAGGGTTCAGAGTTCAGAGTGTGCCCACAATTGTCAAGGGTGCGACTAAAATGTGTCCTTGGTTGCACAGGTTCACCCTTTATAAGGGTGACTTAACTTGCATCTGCTGTCTCTCCACGAACTAAGCGTTTGTTGACAATACTGTGACGTTTCTAATTTCAGGGTATTGCGATACTTTTGTAGTGCAACACTAGTCACACAAATTGTTGTGTGACTAGTGTTGCACTACAAAAGTATCGCAATACTGTGAGGTATTGTGACGAAATTAGAAACGTCACAATACCTCACAATACCTAATTGTATTAGTATCGACAGGCCTACTTTAAGAATGACAATGTTGTTTTGCAATAGGATATTTCATGTCAGTTTGCGCAGGCATGCTTCTAGATCCTGTAGCCTTACTAACACACACATGCAGCTTTCAACCTGCTGCTGTCATTTGGTACTGCTGGTGCACCTAAATAATAAAGTTAGGCGCACCAGTGCAACCAATTCAAAAAGTTAGTCTGGGGCCCTGCTTATTGTGTTCAAATAGTCATTCCAATTAAGCAATACATTTATGTTATGGTAAGCGTAGTACCTACAAACCCTCATTTCCTTTTTTCACAGTATATAGCCTATATAGGCTACTCACCTTTATCTATCGCTCACCTTATCAAGTGTTCACTCGGGAAGTTATTACTTGTTCATCAGCTATTTCAGCTAGCATTATATTTTCCATGTGTCGCTGATGGTTAAAGTTTTCATAACAGGCGCTGAAGCGCAGAGTCGCACCTATCGCTTTAGTTGGGATAATATAATCATTGCAGCCTCACAGCAGAGACACCATCTGAAAGAAACTGAGTGCAACTGAAATTCTTTAAAAGTAATCAGTAATTTGCATCAATCAGCAGGAAATAATTGAACATTGAATGTATTTTTTTTTTTAAATAACACAAAACATGTACACTCTTAAAACGAATGTGTTATCCCTGTCTGGACACAGACATGTGTTAAAAAATTATGCAAGTTGTATTGTTTTCAACAAAAGTGGTGTTATTTTCAACACATTGTGTAACAAATAAAAAAAGGAAACAACACAAACTGTGTTGTCCCTATCTAGACACAGAGATGTGTTGAAAACAATGCAAGCTGTGTTGTTTTTAACACATTTGTTTTAAGAGTGTAGGCTACTGTGAGTTAAGAGATCGATAGCACACTGACAAAAGCAGATGCCCATAAGTCTCTGTCTACTGTAGCCTATATTCAGGTGAATTAAATATGTTGGCATAACGTGAGGGATAGATGTATTTCTTTACAAAAGAAATATCTAATAATAATAATAATGGATTGAAAAGAGGTAGGCCTAATAATAGACTACATGATTGAATAGAGACCACATATAACAAAATGGACAACATATCCACATCAGTCCCTATCAACACAAGTGTTTTTGATAGGTCAAGATTATTGGGCTCTAAAACAGATTGTCTATATTATAAAGATTCAGTTTGCACACATTGGATCAAATTGGATGACAGGATTTATCGGCTGGCAGGTAGCCTCTCTCATTTTTTCTTGGCTGGGAGGTACTCAAAAAAATTCTTCAAGGTTGTCAGGACTGCATTTCCCACCTCAATTTTCAATGCTTGAATACTGTGGCACACATATTCAGAATGTTTCATGTCAAGACATGAGGTCTTTAATCTCAAAACTAGAAATGCAATTCCAATGAATTACAAGTAGGCCTACAGGAAAATGCAGAACGCTCCCAGGGGCAATCTGTGCGTTCGGTTCTGGGAAGTCAAGTCAATTTTTATTTCTATAGCGCATTTACAGACAGCTGAACCGCACAGTGCTTCACAAAAAGGTGCTTAACCTGTTGAGGAGTGAATTCAATGCCGTTCCCCAGAGAGTGAATTATTTTCCTGGCTCCTTATAGAATTCTACGCGAACGTTCTATAGTTCCAGTGTTCTTAAAATTGTTTAATGGCAGAAAAGTCCCTGAGGGTAATTGTTGCGTCATGTTATAGAACCTTTTTCGAAAATGTTCTAATCACATATTTGTGATCGTACTCCCAGGGGCCCAGCTGCATCTGATCACATATTTGTGACCGTACTCCTCAACAGGTTAAGCGCAATAAACAAAGGAATGACCTAAGGCAAAAAGAAAACGGAGTGTCTATTTACACCCCCGGTACGAATATAGCCTTGGCCACACAGCTGAGCTATTCACACCCTGTGACATTGCTCACATGCACAAAAAAATGGCGGACATTCGTTTTTTCGTCAGCAGAAAGTGAAGAATTCTGAAAGGTTTCAGCACTAATATCTGTTCAAATTAAGTTTTAGATTGAAAAGTTGTGTTTTATTTTCATAATCTTTGTTCAGTGAACACATACAACCGTCAGTTTGTTAGTTAACAGAAATGAATTTGTGAATATGACGCTCAGGCCTATAAACTATAAGTTTACCTGCAAACACTCCTCAAGTTGTGGAAGTGATAGTGCAGTGGTCACATACATGGTTTAGTACATGGGAGACCGGGGTTCGGTTCCTGCATGGTGTATTTTGGCAGAGTGAGCGTGAACATGTACCAACGTCTCTGGAGAGAAGGCACGCAATTTGAACAAGAAATCGGTTCTGAAACAGATGTTTTGATTGCAACAATTAGCTTGTTCACGCACCGAGGTGAAAATAGCATACATTACTACATACACCAGGGTACGAATAGCATCCACTTCTAATTATACATTGATGCAAACAGCATACCTTATTCAGAGTGTCTATTACACAGCTGAGCCCTGTGACGTAACAACAAAAACAGTTTTTTTTTTAATTATTATTACATTGTGTGATCAATATGTAAATGCACAGGGGTGCAAAATTGGGCTGCAAAGTCTGAAAAGTCCAGAACAGATTTTGACCCGCGGGTCCAGCGGGTTCGGGTGAGACTTCCAGGTAAAATCGCGGGTCGCGGGTGGGAAAATTTGATAGATAGGCTAGCAACTTCTGGGTTAACATATTCATGTGCGTGTGCGGTAGCCTAAAGTTAAATTCCCCTCTGTCTCACATGCACACCAGAGTTGGTTGGATACAAAAATACCCCATTGAAGGAGACAAAGCCTATCCATATAATAAAAAATAAATAAACAGTTGTTTGAACTAATTAGCCAGACTATAGCTTTAATTAGCATATATTTCATAAAACACCTATGTAGGCCTACCCGAACAGGGGGATCGGTGCTCAATGTCTCTCTCAGCCAAGGGATCCTTGGGCTGAAAAAGGTTGAAGACCCCTGTTCTACCAGATGGTAGGAGGGTGAAGAGACTGTGGCTGGGATGACTGGGGTCAGCGAGGATCCACTTGGTCTTTCTCATACAGTGCTGGCAGGTCCTGAATACAGTTCTTGCATGACCTAACCACCCTTTGCAAAGCTTTTTGCGGTCATGGACGGTGCTGTTACCATACCAAGCTGTGATGTTGCCAGTCAGGATACTCTCAATGGTACAGCGGTAGAAGTTGGTCAGTATTTCTGGACTGGACTTTCCTGGACTTTTTGTTTGTGACTGAGACGTGGTTTACAGTAGCACTGGTGACTTGTAGTCACTTGGTGATATCTGCCCTCCTCATTTTTACTCCATAAAGTCTTCTGGTCGTGGAGGTAGCTAGCTTAGCCACCATCTTCAATGACACTTTCAAATGTCGATGTTTACCCACCAATGCCTACTCCTCTTTTGAGGTGCAGCTTCTGATGGTAAATGTGTCTACTCCTGTCCTATGTGCTCTGGTGTACAGGAACTAAGAAAAAGGAACACCCATCCCGCCTTGATTAATGTAACTCCTTATACACTGGTCTGACCCAGGCCAACATTTCAAAGATTCAATTGGTCCAAAATGCTGCAGCTAGACTTTTAACAGGAACTAAGAAAAGGGAACACCCATCCCACCTTGATTACTGTAACTCCTTATACACTGGTCTGACCCAGGCCAACATTTCAAAGCTTCATGAATCAGTTTGGAAAAAGATTCCAGGTCCAGGCACTCAGTAAGATGCATTAGATCCATTAAAAAACACCAACGCGTGTCGGCTCACCAGCCTTCATCAGGGTGTTGGGAACAGAGAGTCTGAGCATAATTATAGAATGTCCTTGTGGTTGTTTCTATGTAGGCCTTACGAAAAGGAGACTAAGAGACAGGGTAGCTGAACATAGGTATGCCATTCAAACTAGAAATATATGAATTACCCAATGGCCAAACATTATGCAGAAGCTAATCATGGGAGGGATTCAACATTAAGAGTAATTGGTATTGAATCTATTCGCCTTGATGCCAGGGGTGGGGACAAAATAAAACGCCTCAAACAGAGGGAGACATACTGGATCTATTCGCTGAGAGCTACTAGCCATCCAGGTCTCAACAAAGATCTTGACCTTTCACCTTTTCTGTAGTTTTTTGTAGCCTATTGTGGGTCTTCAGAACAATGGGTCTGTTTGATATGTTGTTGTGTGGAGTACATTTTAGTACATTTTAGAAAAACCATGAACTATGACATTTGACTGAACATGTTAGGACTTATTTAGTTTTGACATGAAGAATACATCCAGATTTTAGAATTACTGTTGTAATCTTTACCGTGATTTGTGATTTATGGACTTTTTGATACATGTGTGGAGTAGACCTGCACCAAGGTTTTAGAACTACTGTTGACATCTTGATCATCAACTGTAATGTATAACCTATTCATATAATGTCTTTTAATGCATGTATGGAATGCGTTTAGAGTTTTTGGAATTGCTATCGTGATCTTGACTATGAATTGTGATACATGGTGTGTTCATATTTGTTCAATTTTGATGTGGAGTTCTTTCTTTGTGAAGAATAATCATTTGGAATGATGTCATTGCTAGTTTCTCAATTGGATTTTCCCAACTGCCCTGTTGCCTTTGATTATTGACCTGCTTGACAAAAATGACTGCCCCTAGTGGCTGAAGAAATGTATAGCAAGTGCCTCATTGGCACACCTGAAACCCATGCTATAATTATACAAGGGATACCTGTAGCGCTCCAGCTCCCACTTTTGTCCCATTTCAAAGCTTCAATTGATCGCTACTCCCTACTAGCGCTGACGAGACGTGGGGCAGCCATCTTGGATCGGTCATCCACTCCACTCAGTGTAATCTGTTTGGCTGGTGCAATGAGCTGTCAGCGCATTTAATTAATCATACCTCACTGAATACTGAACAGATTTTCACACTTTTTTTTTTGCTGCAAAGGTCATACATGCTATGATACAGGCCACATGGTTCGGCGTATTTTAATATTCATAGTGGGTTTAACAGTAATAGAGTATTCTGAAATATGATAAAGTGACCTGATGTCCGATATCAAAACTGGGAACATAATCCATGTTTGACAGCATAGACAAAACTAGTTTGATACAAGTTTAATGAGTTAAATTTAGTTCACAGTCGACAGAAAAGTTCCATCAACAGCATTATTCACAGTTCACAGAAAGGTTCCATAAACATTTAAGTGAGATTAGTGCCATTCAGACATCTGAGGGGTATTCCAAGTAGGCCTATGTGGTTTAGTGACAAACTTGGGTAAATTGACTCAGAATAAGTTGTAAACCTCCCAGTAGAAAAGCTGTATGATATAGGAAACATGGTTGTGTGTATTTTAATAATCATAGTGGGCTTAACAGTAATAGAATATTCTGATATATTATAAAGTGATGACATCCAATATAAAAACTGGGAACATAACTAATCCAAGTTTGACAGCATAGACAAATACTGGTTTGATACAAGAGTGAGCACGCGCACAGGTCTTTTATGATTAATTGCATGATGGTGTCTTGCTAATTCACTGAAGAAAGACTTATGATTATGGATAGAAAGTAGCCTAGAAATCTAGACGCACCCTAGCGGCAGCATATTACATTTGCTTCCTGGGCTAGTCAAATCGTGTATAGAGTCGTTAGGCGGGCTTAACATAATGATTGATGGCAGAGTTGCAACGGTTTAGTTTGAATTCCCTGCTACTTGAAAACAAAGAAGATGGATGTTGCTGTTGGCCAACAGTGTGACACGAGTTAAGCTTGTTTTAAGTTGGCACTGCGAACGGTGAGTGCCCAGACCCTACATTTTAATGTGGGTCTGGCTCGTCAGGCTAGATAGAAAGGACATTCTGAAAAGGAAAGGATTAAGGCAATGAGGAGCAAGGCTATAGCAGTAGAAGACTCATGTTGCTCTATCAGCAGATGAGAAAGAACCTGAGAGTGCCACTGACGACATGACTGCTTCATAGGCTGCTCACAGGATGGTGAAGAAAAAAAGCTACACCTAGCTAGCTAGTTGAACCCAGTGACTATGCTTTTGTGAGAAGACACACCATTCATGAAAGTAAGAATATCCCTGGCAGACTTTTACAAAATATAACACCATACACACCTTTTGGCAATATGGCAACGTTTGAGAACCACTGCCTCCACTTAGTCTGGTTGGATAGGCTATATCTCGTTTTTTTAACGGCCTGATGTCCACATGAAATGCAATATCTGTTTATAAAAACAAAGCAAAGTGTTTTTCTTTTAGTTTGTGGGTTAACATATGGCCATGTCAATTAACCTTGTGAGTTAAACTGTTTTCATGTCTGGATAACGGGAGAGCGTTCAGGAGTCAAACAACGGATCATGCATGCATGTTTTAGGCATAGTGTAGGTCCTATTCTGTGACTGAATTCCATGGAAAATTATGTTTTATGTAACATCCATAATGCCAATAAAATGTGATGGTATGGTATGATGTGAATGATTACATGAAATTTGAGCATTTGCTATTTTTGGCTGAAGAATGTACATGAGAAAAAATGGACAAAAAATTAATGTTATCATTCACATCATACAAATGCCAAGGCATTTCACTGGCGTTATGGATGTGATAAAAAGTCTATTTTCCGTGGAATTGCCCCTTGACTCCCGCAAAGTCTATTGGCGTTTTGCGTGTCGGCTGCTGTTGATTTCCTAAAGTGTTGAAATGCATAAATTACTACTTTCTCAAAAATCTTATGTCAACAATTCATGTGCTGTTTTGCATGAGTTTTATATTGGGCGTTGGTATTGGGCATTTAAATGTTTGAGCACCCACCGACGGAAACATAAATCGGCGCCTGTCCCTAACCCTAATCATGGCATGAATCTGTTTTATAAACTGAAAGAGAAATGCTGCACTAATTCTAGATATTTATTTTATGTGCAACCGATGTACACATTAAAATCCAATGGTTATTTTTTTCAGTGAAATCAATTTGATGGGATACATTATCCTGAAATAAACTTACATGCAACCTACACAAATACCCCACATAATCCCGCTTAAAGCTGATGACTGATTATAATCTATAACACATTCAGTTAATTTCCTCTTGTGGCCCTTTGCTCTCTTCATATGCAACAATGCTGCTTCAGGAGCTCTGAGCAATGATGTATTTCATATGTATATGTACTGTCTGTGGAGGTCAAACCTTTAGCGAGGCTTGAGGACTGTGCCTTTAACGTAAAGCTGTAAACCATCACACTGATCATCATTTTCTGTCCATTAGATGGGTCTGGCCAATGATGACATGTCTTTGTTGAGAACTACATGTCCATCCATTGATGACTTCCGCAACCAAGTATATTCCACTGCCTACTCCATCATCGTCGTTTTTGGCCTGGTGGGGAACGGTTTCGCCCTGCTCGTCCTTCTGAGGACGTTCCAGCAGCGCTCTCCCTTTTACGTCTACATGCTGAACTTGGTCGTGTCGGACCTCCTTTGTGTGAGCATGCTGCCGCTGCGAGTCGACTACTACTTCAACGAAGGTCAGTGGAATCAGGGTGACTTCCTATGCCGCGTCAGCTCCTATTCTCTCTACGTCAACCTCTACTGCAGCATCTTCTTCATGACGGGCATAAGCTTCACGCGCTTCCTTGCCATCGTCTTCCCTGTGCGGAGCCTCGATCTGGCAATCGAGCGTAAGGCGGGCACTGTCTGCATCTGTATTTGGGTGTTCATCTGCGCCTGCTGCTCACCATTCCTGATTCAGGGCGAGTATGTGGATGAGGAAACCAACAAGACGAAGTGTTACGAGCCGCCCGAGTACAGTGACAAGCTGCTCCTCAAATTGGGTCTCAACTACTTCTCCCTGGTGGTGGGTTTCATAATACCCTTCCTGATGATCATGCTGTTCTATGTGGCCATGATGAGGGTGCTTCTATATCGCATCAACCCCTCACGGGGGAAACAGCGTGCCACGCTCATGAAGGCCATCCGCATGATAATCATCGTCATGGTCACGTTCCTGGTCTGCTTCATGCCGTACCACATCCAACGCACGGTGCACCTGCACTTCATGAGCCGCAACGACACCACCTGCGAAGAGGTCATCACCATGCAGAAGTCCGTGGTCGTCACCCTCTGCCTGGCCGCCTCCAACACTTGCTTCGACCCGCTGCTCTACTTCTTCTCCGGGGAGAACTTTCGCGTCCGTCTCTCCACTTTCCGCAGTGCCGCCCAGAGTGTCCTGCGGAAGTGCCACTCAGAGCAGCCAGCTACTCCATCCAACAACATCCAGCTGCTGAAGCAGGGTGACCAGCAGGCCTGCAATGGGCCCAGCAAGGTCACATAAAAGGCCATTGGAAGATTGAAGGAGAGCAGGTGTACACACCAAGGCTTCTTTGACCACCGAAGGATGATGCTGTTACGATTAAACTGAGTAGGATGAATGTTCAATTTAGCATGCGACATATAGACATTATTGTGTGGTTAAGTACATAAAGCCTCTTTTACTCTTTTTATTATTATTTACAAATTATTCAAGCTATTTATATTTAAGTTGACTTTTAAATTAAGTCAACAATATAAATTCAATAAAGTTCACTATAGGCTACATAAAATCATGGAACATTTTGCGAACATAAACATTTCTCACATCTGCACAATGGACAGTAGTAGATACCAGTACATTGAACTGCCATCAGCCAGAAAGACATACAACACAGTTGAGGAACAAAGCCTAAACTGTGTGACATCTGCAGGTGTGCTAATTAATGCTACTTGACTGAGTAATCAGTTTCTCATTGAGAGCTCAGGGTCAAGGATTCTTCTGTTTTTTTCAATGGATTTCTCCTCAATAGTTACCCTACCATCCAACATTTAACTGCCTCTACCCACAAGCACATGCTAAAGTTCACTACAAAAACACAACCCATGTCTAACATTGCATCAGTATTTTACTGCAAACCAATACTGTAAAATGTACACCTTTTGTTTTGATTGACTATGAGTGTTACAAAGCACAACCTAATAACACATTTCCCAAATTACATTGGTATTAAGTTGTGTTAATTCATTATTTCAAGTTAGTTGGACTGTTCGGGCTTACAGTTTATGCTGCATTGCTTGGCAACAAGAGATGCCAAGATTGTAACTTTTTGTGGGCTAATTGATTAGTTTGTAGTAGAACTGTAGTTTAAAAGCAACATGACACTCTTGATCATGGGGATCATGACCTCAACACGATCCCACCATTCCACTCATGCAAACTGCCTCAACACCCCCAGGACCAAATTCAAAACAACGGGTGATTGAGCCTTCTTCTCCGCTGGCCCTCGTCTGTGGAATGCCATCCCAGACACTTTAAGGACTCCACAGTCTATGAACAGTTTTAAACATGGTCTTAAAACATTTATTTTTAGCAGAGTTTATGATTTTTAACTAGAAAATGTAATTTCGAGGAAATTACCAGTGCATGAAAATATAAACATACTGTATATTAACATAAAATGCCAAACAAACTTTTATTTGGAAACAGTTGGCAGGAGTCATAGTTGATAACAACTGACAGTTGAAATGGCTGAACAGTTAAATAGTTGAGTAGTTTAAATAGTTAAATTATTTAATAGTGAATTATTGTAGTGAGGACTTGTATTTTGAAACAGTTGTGGGCAGAGGAAATAGTAGTCTTAAGAGAGCCAGATTGTATGCTTAAAGCCTGAGACCGACTATATAGTTTAAAAGTTGAATGTAGATAGTGTAATGGATGTTGATAGACAGGAAGTTGAATGGATGTTGATAGGCAGATTGTTTAAAGTGCCCATATTATGACTATTTTTCAACAAGTTAAAATAGGTCTATGAATTCCAGAAAACATGTTTCTGAAGTTGTTTGCTGGAAATAGCTTGTAGGAAAAGATTCTTACCTACCTCTAGCTATCTAACAGTGGAACTTCAGTAGCCTACAACATAAGCTTAGCTATCTCACCTAGTTGTAGGAAATATGTAAGTGATGGAATTAGAATGAATGCCATGAACAAACAGATAACTCTTACACCAACCTTATTTTGTGCCTTTTATTCACGTTTGTTCAACGATTTAGTAAGTATAAATCCTTTTCCCTGCCCACTTTGATGCAGTTCCATAGGTTTCCATTATATTCACGTAAAGTAATTGCCCTAAAAGGAGGTGGTGGGTGGGAATATTTAAATGTTTCGGCTTGTGACGTCAAAAGCCTTGCCGATTTTGACCAGCTCACCCTGGAGGCTGAAGGCAGGATACATCCAGAAACCCTTATCTCACTCAAAACAGCATGGGTGTTTTTTTTTTCCAAGTTTGTATGCATGCGGAAGCACCAGAGACACACAATAACACATCAAATCCCAGAAAAAGTGATTTTTTCATAATATGGGCACTTTAATGGATGTTGATGTATAGTTTAATGGGTGGATGAGTGAATGGTTTGAAGAGGATGAATGGATAGAAAGTTGGATGGAATGTGCCTTATATCCTTGTAGAATGGAGACACACAGAGAGAGTTGGCCTAGTTAAGCAGAAAGCAGTTGATACAGGTGCAATCAGTTTAACTGGCCCTTTGATGGGTCCTAGTAGTGAGCAGCTGGAAGTTGATACAGGTGCAAATCAAGTTAATTAGTCCATTGTGATGTCATAGTGCTAATACAAAGTCTATGGGGAAAAATAAGCTTGTTTTTTATTAATAGAGTATAAAGTTTACAAAAGTGAAAAATGCATTCCCCACGTGTCCTTTTCAAGACCTACGTTACAAAGTTTGAACGAAGTTTCTACGTTAAATGGCTAAAGCTGAATTAGACGCAGAAATTTGGTGGGAAGAATAATAATAACTAGAAATGCAATTCCAAGGAATTACCAGTGCATGAAAATGCTAAAGTTGTGATGTAAAATATCATGTATAGTTAAAACAGATAATACAGAGATGGTTACTACGGTGATGCTAGGATAGACATGGTGGTTGCATAGCTTAATAAAAGTTGATAGTTTAAAAGTAAACTGTTTAAAAGCTGAATGTAGATAGTTTAAAAGTTGTTGATAGACAGTAGATAGTTTAAAAGTTGTTGATAGACAGCTAGTTTAATAGATAGTTTAATGATAGTTTAAAAGTAGACCGTTTAAAAGTTGAAGGTAAATAGTTTAAAAGTTGTTGACAGACTGGAAGTTTAATGAATGTTGATATTCAAATAGTTTAATGGCTGTGTATAGGTAGATATTTGACGATAACTGAAAGTTGGAATGGCTCTAATGTTTGCTAGCAGTTATGCTAAGATTTTTAACTATGCTAACCATGCTACTTAGCTAATGTTTTATAGCAGTGCTAGCAATGCTAACATGCTAACCATGCTACTTAGCTAACTTAGCTAACGTTTTCTAGCAGTTTAAGGAATGTTGATATTCAAATAGTTTAATGCCTGTGTATAGGTAGATATTTGACGATAACTGAAAGTTGGAATGGCTCTAATGGTTGCTAGCAGTTATGCTAATATTTTTAACTATGTTAACTAGCAATGCTAACCATGCTACTTAGCTAACGTTTTCCAGCAGTTTTGTTAAACATGCTAACTATGTTAGCAATGCTAACATGCTAACTATATTAACCATGTGACTTAGCTAACCTAGCTTATCCTTTTTAGCAGTTATGGTAACTATGCTAACTAGCATGCTAACAATATTAACATGTTAACTATGCTAATTATGTGACTTAGCTAACCTAGCTAATCATTTTTAGTAGTTATGCTAACTATGCTAACTAACATGTTAACTATGCTAACCACGTGACTTAGCTAACCTAGCTAATCATTTTTAACAGTTATGCTAACTATGCTAACATGCTAACCATGTTACTTAGCTAACTTAGCTAATCATTTTTAGCAGTTTTGTTAAAAATGCTAACTAACATGCTAACTATGCTAACCATGTTACTTAGCTAACTAAGCTAATCATTTTTAGCAGTTTTGCTAAAAATGCTAACTAACAAGCTAACTATGCTAACCATGTTCCTTAGCTAACTAAGCTAATCATTTTTAGCAGTTTTGTTAAAAATGCTAACAATGTTAGCAATGCTAATGTGTTAACTATGCTAACCATGCTAACTAGCTACAGTGGGTAGGAGTCATAGTTGATGACAAGTAACAGTTACAATGGCTGAACAGTTTAAAAGTTCAGTAGTTTAAAGGGTTAAATTGTTTAACAGTGAAATATTGTAGTGAGGACTTTTATTTTGAAACAGTTTTTGGCAGAGGAAGCAGTTGAACAGGATGTGTAGTCTTAATAGGGCCAGTTTGTATGCTTTAAAGGTGCGATTTGTAGGATTGTTACCGAACGTTCTGTTGGCCAAAATCAAAACACTGGTGAACGTTCTCAAGACTACCAGACGCGAGCCTCTTCTGGGTTGCCAGATGTAATGAAGACTTTCCTCTCTTTCCTCTCTAACCAACGTAACATATGTAGCTGAAGTTAGCGATGCAGATGAAGTTTAGCATAGGCTACCTGTTGTGGAGAAATATGGCCAGCTCTGCGTCAGACTTGATATTCTTTCGTTTTTGTGAAGACGTCACCATCTCAGGAAGCTCCTCCGATGTCCACTTAATTTGTTTCTTGTTTTAATTTTGGAAATTTGCCTGCCTCTTATAGGCGTTCATGACTACAACTGACCGCTGTTGACAGTTGGCCTTTGCTAATTTGGCAACCCAAATAGGAGGACGCGCTAGCCCATTATTAATACGCTATTCTAGAATTAATCGTTCAAAACATAAACGAAAATTCCAAGAGATTCCTTGAAACTGATTTTTTTTCATGGGTTTCTGGGGTTTCACGGGTTAGAGTAATGTTGTCAAATAAGCCATTACTTCAATTCATCGTGTTTCCTCACTCTCTGACAACATATGGTGATCATTTTTGGAATGGTTACAGTTTATTTTCCATTATTTCCTACATACTGGACCTTTAAGCCTGAGACTGGCAGTTGATCCAGGTGGCCTGGCCACCTGGCAGAAGATTCTAATTGCTGTGATGTCATAAAGGGCAATGTTAAGTCAATGGGGAAATTTTGATAGTTTTTAATTAATAGTTTAAAAAGTATAAAAGTTACAAAGATGAAAAATACAAAGCCCAGATGGCGTAAGTAAGACCTACGTAACAAAGTTTGAATGAAGTTTCTACGTTAAATGGTTGAAGCTGCATTAACTGCGTTAGAAGAAGAATAAGCAGAACAAGAAAACGCAATTTCAGGGAATTACCAGTGCATGAAAATGCAAAACATATGGTGTGAAATATATTGTTAAAACAGATGATGTGCTAATTGGCAACCAACATGATGAGGTTTAATGTAGTTGGAATGACTGGACTAGGTAGATGATGTTTAATATAGTTGGAATGACTGAACAGTTAAATAGGTGGATAGTTTAAAAGGTTTAATTATTTGCTAGGTAGATGAGGTTTAATGTAGTTGGAATGACTGAACTAGGTAGATGATGTTTAATACAGTTGGAATGACTGAACTAGGTAGATGAGGTTTAATATAGTTGGAAAGACTGAACAGTTAAATAGGTGGATAGTTTAAAAGGTTTAATTATTTGCTAGGTAGATGAGGTTTAATGTAGTTGGAATGACTGAACTAGGTAGATGATGTTTAATACAGTTGGAATGACTGAACTAGGTAGATGAGGTTTAATATAGTTGGAATGACTGAACAGTTAAATAGGTGGATAGTTTAAAAGGTTAAATTATTTGCTAGGTAGATGATGTTTAATATAGTTGGAATGACTGAACTAGGTAGATAAGGTTTAATTAGAATGACTGAACAGTTAAATAGGTGGATGGTTGAAAAGGTTAAATTATTTGCTAGGTAGATGAGGTTTAATATAGTTGGAATGACTGAACTAGGTAGATGAGGTTTAATATAGTTGGAATGACTGAACAGTTAAATAGGATGATAGTTTAAAAGGTTAATGGATGTTGATGGTTAGGCCTAGATGAGGTTTATTATAGTTGGAATGACTGAACAGTTAAATAGGTGGATAGTTTAAATGGTTAAATTATGTTGTGGAAAGAGGAAACAGTTGAACAAGATGTGTAGTCTTATTAAGAGAATGAGACTGCATGCTTAAAAGCCTGATTCTTTGACAGTTGATGCAGGTGGCGGAACACCTGGCCTAGGATTCTAATTGCTTAAGTGCTCTATTATGATGTCATCAGCCCATGTTAAGTCTATGGGGACATTTTGAATAGTTTTTAATTAATACTATTACGATTACGATTAAAAGTATAACAGTTACAAAGATGAAAAATACAAAGCCCCCATGTCCTAAGTAAGACCTACGTAACATAGTTTGAATGAAGTTTCTACGTTAAACGGTTGAAGCTGCATTAAATGCGTTAGCAGAAGAATAAGAATAAGAAGCTTAGGAAGAACAGTACAGTGCATTTTCATGCACTGTAATAAGAACTAGAAAAGCATTTCCTGAAGGAAATACAGTGCATGAAAATGCAAAAAATATGATGTAAAATATCATACAGAGTAAAAACAAATAATGCAGATATAGTTACAATACTGTTGCTAGGGTACATATGTTGGTTATTATGCCAAATTAAGTGGTTGCTATGCTGGGTGCTTCGGTAATCCTTTTGATTGCTATGGTGGTTGCTAGGTTGAAGTTGTGGTGGTTGCTAGGCTGTTGCTAGGGTATTTGACATGGTTGCTAGGCTGTTGCTAGGATATTTGACATGGTTACTAGGCTGTTGCTAGGGTATTTGACATGATTGCTAGGCTGTTGCTAGGGTAGTTATGGTGGTTGTTATGCTGTTGCTAGGGTACTTGTGGTGGTTGCTATGCTGGTTGCTAGGTTAAACTCATTGGTTGCTATATTGGTTGCTAGGTTGTAACTGTGGAAGTGGTTGCTAGGCTGTTGCTAGGGTATTTGACATGGTTACTAGGCTGTTGCTATGGTACTTGAGGTGGTTGCTAGGCTGTTGCTAGGTTAGTTGTGATGGTTGCTATGCTGGTTGCTAGGTTAAAGTCATTGGTTGCTATATTGGTTGCTTGGTTGTAACTGTGGAAGTGGTTGCTAGAATGTTGCTAGGGTATTTGACATGGTTGCTATGCTGTTGCTAGGGTACTTGAGGTGGTTGCTAGGCTGTTGCTAGGTCAGTTGTGGTGGTTGCTATGCTGGTTGCTAGGTTAAACTCATTGGTTGCTATGTTGGTTGCTAGGTTGTAACTGTATAAGTGGTTGCTAGGCTGTTGCTAGGGTATTTTACATGGTTGCTAGTCTGTTGCTTTACATTACATTACATTACATTACATTTGGCTGACGCTTTTTAACCAAAGCGACTAACAACATGGTAAACAGTATGTTTTGGAACAATTCTCACAATTTTAGGACAGTTTAAAAAACATTAGAGTACAGTAAGAATAAGTCGTCGGTGAGTGCTGTTTTAACAGTTACTTGTCAGTTTAAAAGCGGCTGGTGAGTGCTAGGAACAGTAAGACTTGTTGTAAGTGTTGCTATGAGAGTAGATGTTCTCTAAAGAGCTGGGTCTTCAGGAGTTTTTTGAAAGTGGAAAAGGATGTCCCTGCCCTTGTAGGAACTGGCAGTGTGTTCCACCAACGAGGAACAACAGATGAGAAAAGTTTGGATTGGCTTGAGCGTACCGGTGGTAGAGCTAGGCGTCGTTCGATCAGAGGGGCGCAGCGGTCTGGAGGTAGTGTAAGTCTGTATGAGGGCATTCAAGTAGGTGGGAGCAGAACCGGAGACTACTTTGTAGGCAAGCGTTAGAGACTTGAATTTGATGCGGGCCACCATAGGTAGCCAGTGTAGCTGGATGAGCAGCGGGGTAACATGTGCCCTTTTGGGTTGGTTGTAGACCAGCGGCGCCGCCCAGCGTTCTGGATCATCTGAAGTGGTTTCACTCGCGCAGGCTGGGAGACCTGTCAGGGAGGGCATTGCAGTAGTCGAGTCGTGAGATGACTATTGCCTGAACCAGAAGTTGGGTAGCATCTTGAGTCAAGTAAGTCCTGATTTTCCGTATGTTGTAGAGTGCAAAACGGCATGACCGGGCGACTGAGGCAACATGATCTGAGTTTAGTTGGTTGTCAAGAACAACTCCTAGATTTCTTGCAGTCCTGGTCGGTGAAACAGACAGGGAGTCAAATTTGATGTTGATGTCGTGGTGTATGGTAGGTTTAGCTGGGATGACCAGCAGTTCAGTCTTTGAAAGGTTCAGCTGGAGGTGGTGTGCCTTCATCCATGTAGCTATGTCTGAAAGGCAATCCGAGATCCGTGCTGAAACCAGGGGTCGTCAGGTGGAAAGGACAGATAGAGCTGTGTGTCGTCTGCATAGCAGTGGTATGAGAAGCCGTGTGAACGGATAATCTGTCCCAAGGAGGTGGTGTAGATAGCAAAGAGGAGGGGGCCCAGCACTGAGCCCTGGGGGACCCCTGTGGTGAGATGGTGAGGTGCGGATAGCTGACCCAGCCATGATACGTTAAACGAGCGTCCTGTGAGGTAGGATTCAAACCAGGAGAGAGCAGAACCGGAGATTCCCATGTCAGCGAGTATAGAGAGAAGGATACGGTGATTAACCGTGTCAAAGGCAGCCGATAAGTCAAGCAGAATGAGTACTGATGACCGAGCGGTCGCCCTGGCTTCTTTAAGGCTTCTGTTACAGACAGCAGAGCCAAGCGGTAGAGTGGCGCTTTTGAACCCAGACTGATTTGGATCCAGAAGGTTGTTCTGTGAAAGGAAGTCAGAGACCTGTTTGGAGACTGCTCGTTCAATGCCTTTGGATAGGAAAGGCAGTAGTGAGACAGGGCGGTAGTTCTCGACTTGAGCAGGGTTGAGAGAAGCTTTCTTAAAGTAACGGTGTTACCCTGGCCATTTTGAGCGCTGTTGGAAATGTGCGGAGGTTAGCGAGGCATTGATCACATGTGTGATAGCTGGGGCGATGGTCGGGCTGATGGACTGAAGTAGGCTCGTGGGTATAGGGTCCAGCGAGCATGTGGTAGGACGGCTGCATGTCAGGAGTCTGGACACTTCACTCTCGAGAGAGGCGTGAATGCTGAAAAAGATGTTCCAGCAGTCCCTAGAGGTTGTAGGAGTCGCGGTATCTGAGTCAGATCGTTGAGTGGGCATGTAGAGAATTGACTGCTGATTGCCGCCACTTTGTTTGTAAAAAATGAGGCGAGGGTATCTGCAGTAAGGCTGGATGGAGGAGGAGGCAGCTGAGGGTTGAGTAGCAATTTGAAGGTTGAGAAAAGTTTTCGAGTGTCTGTAGCGCTGTTGATTTTGTCATGGTAGAAAGCAGTCTTAGCAGCAGTGATGCTGGCTGAGAAGGAGGTCAGGAGTGTCTGGTAGTTTTGAGGTCGTCAGCTAGTTTGGATTTGTGCCATTTCCTCTCCGCGGCTCTGAGTTTGGTGCGCTGCGATCGGAGGGTATCATTTAGCCATGGATGAGAATGTTTGGATCGAGCTGGCCTTGTGGTAAGAGGGCACAGCTCGTCTAGACACGAGGTCAGTGTGGAGCAGAGCGAGTCGGTGGCTTCATTAACCTCCAGAGAGGAGAAGGTGTTGAGTGGAGGTAGACCGGAGGCAACCACAGAGGAGAAGTGCGTTGGAGACAGGTTCCGGATGTTGCGGCGGGCGTGACCATCGGCTGAGGAGCCGGAGGCTGTTCTGACAGGCTGACGTTGAACTGGATGAAGAAGTGGTCAGAAAGATGGAGAGGCGTCACCATGAGGGTGTCTGTGCTGCAGTTCCGAGTGAAGATCAAGTCAAGCTCTTTGCCAGCTTTGTGAGTCGGTGGGCTTTGAACCAGTTCGAGGTCAAAGGAGTGGACCAGGGCCAAAAGTCCGCTGAGCCTGGGGCATCTAAGTGGATGTTCATATCACCGAGAACAACAAAGCGGACAGTCATGCTCAGGGATGGAGGATAGCAGAGTGTCAAGTTCGTCAATAAAGTCGCCTAGTTGGCCTGGAGGGCGGTAGATGACCAGCACGTAGAGTTTTGCTGGGGCGATCACTGTGATGGCATGGAATTCGAATGAGACATATTTGTTTGAAGGCAGTAGCGGGGTGAATTTCCATTTGTTGGAGATCAGCATGCCCGTCCCGCCTCCTCGTCCAGATAGGCGAGGGGTGTGGGATAGTGTAAGGTTAGTGGAGAGTGCAGCCGGGGTGGCAGTGTTCTCTGGTTTGATCCAAGTCTCAGTGAGAGCAAGGAGTTCCAATGAAAGGTGGTTGGCATAGCCAGCTATGAAGTCGGTTTTGTTGACTGCGGATTGACAGTTCCACAAGTCCATGGAGAAGGAGGTTTCTGTCGGTGAGGACCGTTTAAGTTCCTGGAGGTTAAGGGGATTTCTGCCCCTATTGACATTTCTGCCCCTTTTGGCATGATGCCGTTTTCTGCAATGGCCGGTGATAACAGATATGGTGGAACGGCACATTTTGCCTTTGTCGGTGCCTGTGCGCGGTGAACTTGCACAGGTAAACTTGCTTGTCTTGACCGTGTCCGTCTTAAACGAGGCTGGCTGAAACGAGGGCTGCCGCTTATGCTGCTGCTTCAGCAGCAGCCACTATTTTTATTCTGCTAGGAATTGCATGCAGCTGTCCTCCTGTCTCACTGTTGCTAGGGTACTTGAGGTGGTTTCTAGGCTGTTGCTAGGTTAGTTGTGGTGGTTGCTATGCTGGTTGCTAGGTTAAACTCATTGGTTGCTAGGTTGTAACTGTGGAAGTGGTTGCTAGGCTGTTACTAGGGTATTTGACGTGGTTGCTATATTGGTTGCTAGGTTGATGAGGTTTAATAGTTGGAATGACTAAACAGTTAAATAGGTGGATAGTTTAAATCAGTGTTTTTCAACCACTGTGCCGGGGCACACTAGTGTGCCGTGAGAGATCATCAGGTGTGCCGCAGAAAATTACCCAAATGTCACTCACTGGTCCAGAAAAGCAACTGTTGCATCAAAGAATTTATAACCACATGCCCTCATTGATTGTATGATTGCACTATGTGTGGTATGCAGGCATTGTACAACTGGGCCCCCATATCCAGTATTCACAGAATCATCACATATCCAGTTCATAACAACAATTAAATTATAGATATAGTCCCCTACAAATGAAACAGAGGGCGCTTGTTTTATTGAGCAGGTCTTGCATAGAAGCCATAATAACGCCATATCTGTGTATTATTTTAAATTTTAGGCTATGGTATGTTTATTTTTTCTTCACACAGGATGTTAGTGTGCCGTGGAACATTTTAAGTGTCAAAAGTGAATAGGTTGAAAAACACTGGTTTAAATGGTTAATTATTTGCGAGGTAGGTGAGGTTTAATGTATAGTTGGAATGCCTGAACAGTTAAATAGGTGGTACAATAGAGTGCATTTTCATGCACTCTAATAAGAAGCCTAGGAAGAACAGTACAGTGCATTTTCATGCACTGTAATAATATTAAGAATAATTCGGATAACAGTAGAGTGCATTTTCATGCACTCTAATGATTGTTCACAATCTACTTTACCACTACCTGCTAGCTGACAGCTGAAACTAACGCCGCAGGGCAGGTTGTCTACATCTGAGCCCGCTAGCATAGCAACATGCTAACACAAGGCCACAAGCACCAGAGCGTTTGAGTGCACTGCGCATGCCGACCACGGGAGAGGTATGACTCAACTTCGTGAAAGTTAAGGTAAGAACATGTCTTACTACTGACATTGGGTGGCGTGTTCCTTTAAAGGTTGGATTTTTCCTCATTTTTTTTTTCATTAAGGCATTAAGATCAATTTCCAAAAGATTATTTTTGTATTCCTCTTTTTAGTCAACTTTAGGATGGGGGTGTAAACGTATGCAACCCACTGTATGTAAGCTACACTCTAGCATGAAGGATGCAGTAGGAATTTATTCATTTATGCACCATAACCATGAAACCATGAACCATAAATGACAATCCACTAACAGTTAGTGTAACTCTTCTGATGACTTTGCATAGGCCATTAGGCTAATCAATGCATTATCATAGCCACTCTGTGGTCAACTGATGATCCCTTACAAAAAAACCCCAACTACACTTAAGGGACAAAAATGTGTTATGAAGTTCAATGCAGTAGAATACAGTTTGCCCCTAATTTCTGCAACAAAGGGCAGTATGTATACTTGCAGTGCAATTTTCCACGTCCAAAATACTGCATTCCAGCATATAACGGCAAGGAATTCCTAAAGAAACTGCAGTTATTGTGTAACAGGATGTGCTGCTAAAATCATACTGTACACTGTGCAAAAGGAAAAGTCAGGGCTGTCCAATTTATCAAACCATATTATGTTACAATTACATAAAACAGTCTAGTTTTGAATGACACACAACCTTATTGCGTTAAAAAAAAACATTTCCTTTCCTATATAGGCTACTGGGGGGGGGGGGGGGTCTTTGCAAGAACCCTGAGATAATCACGCAGCTAACAGTGTTGCCAAAAGTTTTCACGGTTCAAGTTTATGCAGGTTATGCTTAGAGACCAGTTATAAAGGTTAGTTATAAAGGTTATGCTTAGAGACCAGTATAATTTGGAGCCAAGTTGTATCTTATGTTTTGTGAGATGAACCATGCTTTGTTCCCACAATGAGTATGTTAGGGATTGAGCATGCGCAAAATATAAGTGGTTCCATGGCACATATTTCCAACCTCAATGAATGCTTCTGAATGCTGTGGCACAACATATTCAGCATGTTTGATCTTAAGACTTCTTAAAGTCTTTATACCAAAGTTATCTCCCTTTAACATTGGTGTTATACATACTAAGTACATCTGAAAGCCTACTCTATCACATGTCACCTGTATAACACAATTCCGTTAAAATTACATTAATATTTCATAAAAACTTAACAATTTCTTTGAAGTCACTTGATCAAATTGGCTAACTACAGCCTGAATCAATTTTGTAAACCGAAAGAGAAATGCTGGACTAATTCTAGACATTTCATTCATGTGCAACCAATGTACAGAATAAAATCAAAGTGAATCCAGCAGGGGTTTTATAGTGTAAGTTCAACTAAAGAGCTTTCAAGATACTGGGATATAGGGTGTTTTAAATAACATTCTTATCACAAATTAAAATCATTAGGTATCTGCAAGGGACATGAGAAAACAGGTGCCATCCTTTATCTTGAGATCAGTTGCACAGTAGCATTAGGCCATCTACTGACCAATGTGCACAGTCACATCCTGTTTTTCCCCATGTATTACAAACAACGTAAAGTCTCCAACAGCGCCATGGCCATGCGTAACAACATGCTAACTATTGAGGTATTATAGTGCGAGAAAGCGTGTGTGCCATACTTTTTAATCTAAAGCACTGTCATCCTAACCTATAAATCAAATACAACATGCTGCATAGAAATAGACCACTCTAAAAACGACTCGAACATTTGCAACATGTTCCCATTATTAATCTACTGCCTCTCAGCATCGCCACTTGCGTATAGGCCCCATTGTTTAACATCCTTAAACAATATCAAAGGCAGGAATGCTTGGCTTCAGGGGGTTGAAGGAGAAGTCGTGGCGAAAGGCCAGCGCTGGGCAGGTCGGCCTTGTTGTATCCACCACCTAGTGGAAACTGCGAATTGTTACAAGCCAAGCCCACCGCCAAAACAAAACAAACAAACAAAACAAACTTTCAATTAAACGTGTCAGTAGGCCTATGCTAATGCCCTAATGTAGTGTGTGGGGTTATATTAAATGTAACCCTTGCCCTCTAATTTATCTGTTGATGCAGGAGACCCGGCCATAACTCATTTCCTCTCTCTACTCTCCTCCCTATGGATATTGGTTGCAATCCAATGGCGTGCGTACATTTTAATATGATCTGAATGGCATTGCAATAGTCGCGGTGGCTGTCCGTGAGAGCAACAAACTTTTCCTGTCTTGACAGTGGGATGACCCGCTGGGTCAGCCAATCTTACGGCATTTTGGAACCATTGCGCATGTTCCCTGGATTCCTTGATGGCGGCGTGGTGGAATCGTGGGTTCAACTCAAAGCAGCACTCCCGTTAAAGTCTAGTGAATCGTGCAGCCCCACAGCACACGTCAGATTGAACGAAGGGCACTGAAATTCGAAGAATCGAAGAAGAGCGAGTGGATAAATCGTTTTCCTGTCGCTCCTCCTGAGCTATATCACATGAGAGCTCCGCCGTGCCAACTCGCCGCTCCTTTTCTTCACTCCGGCATTGCGGTAATTGAGCAGCACATTTTCTACATTTGCGTATTTTATTCACACATAGGAAATGTCTTGTCGCTGTCTTTAGGTGGGGAAATACACTCCAATTACTCTTGTCTGATAGTAGTATAATATGAAACGCAGCACGACACAAAGTAGGCAGCTATGTCCTCTTTCATGTTACTTTTGCGTAATATAGTCATATGTGGTGTAATTTTCTACCCTAAGCAATGCCGTCCACTAATAACTCGTCTCTGTGGCTTTCTCATGACGTAAGGCGCAAACCAGTTAGATGTGCATGATGTTTCGCGACAAGTAGCATGTGCTTGTTGGATGTTATTAGTTGAATGTCATTATAACGTTGGTTAGATTATTATCAAACGAATTTTAGTCTGCTTATTCTGCGGATCCCCGGGGCCAGTGCTAGGGATGGCCCGATGTGCTCGATGTAGACTACGTGGCACCGAGGTTGGTAAACACTCAAACAGGCATCAATGATGGAAGCTTTTCCTCAGATTGGGTGCTACTGACCGGCAGAATTCTAACCAAACAATCGTACAGCTATACTTGACTGAGTAAAGTTCACTAGCGCTAAGTTGTCTGTATGAGCGACTAACTTCGCCTAAATGCCTATGATGACAGTCAACCCTGGTGTGCATTCAATATAAATATTTGCGAGTGTGCAGAGTAGCCTAGTTTGGTTTATGCTCACCTGACAAAAGATAAGCACACTTTTCATGTCCTTGTCGCCGCATCGAGCTGACGTCTAGCCCAATGGCGTAGGCTACTATGTAGCCATGATTGGCCTATGGCCTGTTGAAACGGAAATCGAGGTGGTGTTTAAAGATGCACTCCATCACTCGATTAACCCCTTAAAATAGTTCCTAACAAATGCGTTATTCATAAGTTCACACAAATTCACATAATGTCTCAATGGCCTTGAATCAGCTTCATGCATCTGTAGCCCACTCCCTCTGCCTCATCAGTTGTGGGAAGCTGCCCCTGCCCCGACGCCGTGTAGTAGGCCAACGCAGTTTGACAACGTTCATAGCTAAAAATGTAATGATAGCCTAATATAAGATACGCTGACACGTTAGCTTGCATTCTCCTACCATTCTCCTGACAGCTATTTTTCCAGGAGTAATTTGGAAAACCGTACCTTGCAAGTCAGGTTCCATCCATTTTAGCGCTAGTGATATCTAGTAAAACCCAAGATAAAAATGGTCATGGATACTGTAGCCTACGTTAACAAGGTTTGAAAAGTTGTTTTTCATTTAAACCAGGTAATTCTACTGCTCAACAGTCCTCGTCAAAAATGATCTGCTACCTACACCCTAATGATGCTGATAATATGGCAGGAGGCAGTTAGCTGTTGAAACAGGACCAGCCTGTGCACCAACACTGGAAGATGTTAGGCTGATTCACTGACCTAAGGCGGGACCTTTTTGCCGTGGGTTTTGTTTATCCTTGGGCATGGCGTTCTGTCCTTTTGTGAGGCCACGGATTTGGTTTGTGCAGGCTTCCACGCCCTGCGTTATAGCTGAAAGAGCTGTTCCGTCCGCAAGCCTCCCGGCCTTTTCTCGCCAGAATGACCTATTCTTCTCCTGCCTGACTCTTCCTTCCAGTCTGGCTTCCGTTGCCATGGGCACGCTGAGCTGTGATGAGACACCTGTCCTCTCTTTCGCACACTGTTTTGACAGAAGAACTTAATTTGCACCAGATGTAGCCTAGGCCTACGCCCGGTTAGAATTAAAATGTGTACAAAACGGATTAGGGGCAGGGCTACAACAATTAATTGTAATCAAAATTAAAAATACATTATACAGTCTAATTCTCCTTCAAACTTTACTAGGCCTATTTTCAGTTTGACTTAGGCCTATCTCCTGGCAGTAAACTAAATATCTTTATTTTTTTATGTGTGGACAAAACAAGTTATTTGAGGACATAATCTTGGGTTTTGGGAAACACTGAAACAGTTTTTTGACTATTTTCTGACATTATATCGATGAATCAAGAAAATAACTGAAAATGGTCACTAGTTGCAGGCCTAAAATGGCCTACTCATTGATAGCAAAAATTCACTTTGGGACAGCAACAGTATTAAGCTAAGAGTGATTCTCTTTCATCAAAAAGTGTTATTTACAACCCTGAAGGTTTTATGTTGGGCAACAGCACTGGGTGTTAGCCCACCTACTTAACCTGCCAATAGCCTTTAAGTGTGAGTGTGGTACAAGTTGTAACAAAGTCATGGATTCCTGCAGCCAGCAGAGCAAGTACTCGACAAATGTAGACCCCCTCTAGTTCCCATGATTAAAGGCCTCTTCTGAGTAAGCACTTACAAATAGCCTTGTTAGCTGTAAATCTGTCCTCACTTGCTCGAGGTGATTTTGTAATCTCTTACCTCTATCTTGCTGAACACTACCTGGAGTCTGTAAGTAACCTAAGCTACCACAAGATACCACAGTTATTGGGTTCAAATGTAAGGTCATAATAATCAGGGCAAGCATGATATGTTGCATTCCATCAGTCATTAGCATAGGGGCTGTTCAAAGGTTTTTGTTTAGTCTGACAGTTGGTCTTTATATTTATGTTTTTTGTTAGTCTGTGTATGTATGTGTGCTTTTTAGGCAAACACTGTGTTTATGAAAATCTCTGTGTGTGTGTGAGACAGTGGTGACTGTGGCTCAGGGCAGCTTCAGTGTGGCAGCTGTTTGACAAAATGACACACACACACACACATATAGAGAGAGACAGAGAGAGAGAAAGAGAAAGTAAAGAGGCATTGTGCCATACAGAATGCTGGAGCTGAGAGTAGGGGTGCCAGGCACTGTCAGAGGATTCTCCCAGAATGCCTTTGGGCAGTGCTGGCAGGGGATAGAGAGAAAGAGAGAGACAGATTTGTTGCTGTCACTGTTGTTGCGCTGTACACCTGGGTCTGTCTTGTGTTGGACATTAAGGTTTGCCACATTAATGAAAAAACTACCCAGGAAGTTCCTGCAAGCCAGTGTCACAGATGAAAACATTTCAGTTCACTTCAGTGGACAGAACACAGATTGCTGGGTGTACCATTAAATGCAGTTAGAGAAGTGATACTTCCTGTGTCATGGTAAAACTACACATAGCAATATTAATACACAAACATCAATCCTTTATGTGTATTCTCATGTGTTGATTCACAGTAGGCCTTCAACAGTTATTCAATTTGCTGATTAGTTATCAACAGTTAAATTAATTGTCAACTATTTTGGTAATTATGAATCAGTTTGTGTAGTTTTTGAAGGAAACAACCTCAATTCTCTGATTTTACCTCCTTAAACTTAAGTGTGAAAAAAGAGAAAGAATCAAGGAAAATACATCCCGTCGGGCAGTGAAACATTATGCTACCTTATGATGTAAAAGTGAAAAGCACAGGCTTAGTCAGCTGTGCTAACACACAGTGTTGCTAACAACAGAGCTGACCCTGCCATTCACACTGACCCAGTGCCAGTAGCATCTGGGCTAGTTTCCATGGTTAATAGCCTGTTGATATCAGAAGCAGTCATTCTTACCTCAGACACTGAGCCTTGGCTTTGAGTGAGTGAGTGAGTGGTGTGTGTGTGTGTGTGTGTGTGTGTGTGTGTGTGTGTGTGTGTCATTTCCTGACATTTTTATGCATTTATGGATCGCATGTTGGCAGGTGCCATTAGACCCCCTACTTTACTCCAGGAGGTTGAGGTAAGAACTAAAGTGGGGGTGAGTGGTCATTTACTCCAGGAGGTTGAGGTTGAGGCTGTGCTGTTACTGAAGAAGCACTATCACCCAACTGAGCTTAGACTCAGACCGGAACTTTGTGTGTGTGTTTTGTTGAATGGTTATCTGTGCCGCTTGTTGATTTCCAGTGCTGTGTTTTGTGTGTTGCATGCATTCCCCCTGTTTGCACACTTCCTGTTTACAGCGCAAGCTGTGTGTGTGTGTGTGTGTGTGTGTGTGTGTGTGTGTGTGTGTGTTTGTGTGGTGTGTGTGTTATTAATTCCAGATGGATGAATGGAAACACTGCCATATGACTTCTAAAGAATCAGCATCTACACATGCACACACACACACACACACACACACACACTCTCACACAGATTGTGTGTGCACACATGCAAGAACCAGCTCTCCTACTTCCAGACACTCTGACCACAGATGTCAACACCAGACACACATGCCAAATGTGAAATAGGCGACAGACTCTTTCACTGTCACTGAAACACACACAACGTCTGACACTCTGTTTCTGTTTACTAATGAAAGTTCAGTTAAGTAATATTCAGAACATTAGTCATTTATTATTTATGTATTAGTTGTGTATTACTGTAATCAGAGGAGTACAAAAAATGGGAACCGTGGTCATAGCATCAGTATTACAATGTTGTCATTTTGAAGCACAACACCTTTCTCTCCCTTTTGTGCTCTTTGTACATGGAGGTAAGATGTTTAAGGTCATAGATAAGTAGCCAAGTTATGGATGCTTCATTGAGGTGGTAGCCTATGTTTTTTTTACTTGACATCATGGAAGGGTTTTTAAAAGTCTCTCTCTCAAAACTCTCTCTGTCTGTCTGTCTGTCTTTCTGCCTGTGTCTCTGTCTCTTCTTCAGGAGCTGGTGTATGTGAGGGATGATGATGGACCAGACTCTGGAGGCGCAGCCCCAGCTTCCTGAGGTGGGCTTCCCACACATGCTCAGTTCGGACTGCATGCAACAGGTGAGGAGAACATGCCGATGATAATACATTTACATCACCCATAATGCCTCATGGTTTGCTGATGCAAAGTGGTGATTTGGTGGCCAGCTTTGCATTGTCTGCCTGATGTGTTGCTGTGGTTTACTGTCTCTCAGTATTTTCTTGCTCTGTATGTGTGTACTCTAATCTGTATTCTGTATGTATCATATAAGATACTGGTTTCCTACATTTCCTTCAGGATCAATCTTATCTATCTAGTCTTGCCCAGCAATTAGCTTAGCGGCAAACTTTATGCTGTTTATAGCGATTTATGCTTTGGGTTTAGCTGTCAGCTTAGCATCTGCACAGTGCTAATGAATGGCTTAGTGGTTAGGTTACTAAAGCTGTATGTTACTTGAGTGGTTAGCTCAACTCTCAGCGTTTGCACAGTGGTCAATGGTGGCTTAGTGGTTAGCTTTAGCTCTGACAGAGGTGGGCAACCCACAACTTCTGAAAGTGAAAAGTCCTGCCATGTTTTGGTCCTACCTGTGCACAGTCGATTTTACTAATTACCTGGCTGAAAAATCACGCTAGTTGGAATCAGCTGATTTGGTTGAATGGTTGGACCATAAATATGTGGTAGAACTTTTACTCAGTGAAGCCATGCTACCCACCTCTGCTCTTAGTGTTGGCATTGTGGTCAGTTGCTGCCTTTGTGATGAGTTTAAAAGCTCTTTATACTGGGTTAGAAGTTAGCCTAGCTTTTAATGTGTAGAACATTGGTGCCCTGGTGCTGGAGATGTTTGGGAGACTTGGGAAAGGGCAGGAGCAAGCAGCCGAAGAGCTGCTGTCATATGACTGACACACTAAGACCTTTAAATGTCAATATAGGGGAAATGTTTCATGGTTTATTAGCATATATCGTGACTGAAAGCTTCCACTGAAGTGTGTGTGTGTGTGGGTCATGATGACTAACATTCCCACATTCCCCATTTCTAGATATGAAGTTCAATTGTGTGTGTGTGTGTGTGTGTGTGTGTGTGTATTGTGACATTGTCTTTTCTCTGTTGAGAAAGTATGTGAACAAGCAGGCAGCTGTGTGTGGCCATTTGTGTGTGCGTGTGGCCCCAGCTTGTTCCTTGGTTCTGCCCATTGTGGACCACTGGGGTGTGTGTGTGTGTGTGTGTGTGTGCAGTACATACAGTACAATACATATGTGTGTGTGTGTACAGTCTACAATGTTGCCAAAGCGGTCTACAAAAACAGATTTGTATCAAAAGTAAATAAAATAATGATATAGGACACAAAACAGGAATAAATCAAATAAAAGATAATGGATGGATGAAAAGCTAAAACCAACAAATGAGCACAAAGCATGGGTCATTATATATTGCTGTCTTGCTTTGAACTTTGATCATTTTTACAGTGGGGTGGCCTCACTGATTTTATGTTGTCACTTTTCTTTTCTGGTATTTCTCTATCCTTCTTTCTCTCCCTCCTCCTCTCCTTTTTATCCTCTTTTGATCATGTTCTCTCTGTTCTGGTCGTTCCTTCTCCTCTTTGTATGCCTCGTTCTTTTCCTTGCGCTCAGTGCAGCAGTGTCTGCATTCCTGACAGCCTCACGGCCCGCCTGCCAGCTTCACTTCCCGTAAGAGGAGGAGAGACCAGGGGGGGGTGTGTGTGTGTGTGTGTGTGTGTGTGTGTGTGTGTGTGTGTGTGCGCATTTTAGGGCCGGAGGGGTTCTCTGGAAGTGAACACATCCGGAACAGAGTTCTGATAGCCTCGGGGGAAGGGAAGGGTGTGTGTGTGTTATTTGCGTGTGTGTGTTATTTGTGTGTGTGTGTGTGTGTGTGTGTGTGTGTGTGTGTGTGTTATTTGTATGTGTCCAGCTGTCTATTTGTGTGTGACCCTTGGTTTGCATGTGCATACTTCACAGACAAGTTCTGGTGGCCTCTGGGAAAGTGTGTGTCTGTGTGTCTGTGTGTTTCTGTGTGTGCGCATGTGCATACCTCACACAGAGTATTCCACTGCATAGTGCCGTGAGACTCTGATTATTGCGATTGAGTTACTCTCTGTCTGTCTATGTGTCTAATAATATGACTGATCGCTGGTTCCAAATCTTTAGTGTTGACACATAGCAGTCCTGCTCTCATTCTCTGTCTGGTCGCTTCAGATGACAGTTTATGTTACCATGTTGTTTTTCTTAACATGAGACAGTATAATAAGTCTGGTTTGTTTTTGTAGTCCATGTAGTCATTGCACCTGCTTTTTAAAATATGTTTTGCATGATTCGTTTGAGAAGGTATATCGGAAGATTAAAACATGCCGAATATTCCAGAATCTGTTTCTTGAATCTTGGCGCATTCCAGAGTTCAAAGGAAGAGTTCTTGGCTTCTGATGCCTACACTCTTTCTTTTTTCACTCTCTCTTTTTCTTTCTTTCTTTCTTTCTTTCTTTCTTTCTTTCTTTCTTTCACCCTCCCCATCTCCCTCTCTTTCCTTTTATCTTTTACATAGGGCCAAATAGATACCAAATGTCAAATTAGGCCTAGAGCATCCTATCTCTGTGTCCCCGGCTCCATGAGGTGAATTGGTCTGGACAGGGGGAAGATTGTTATCTCTGTGTTCTGCTCTTACATCAATCAGGCTTTTGGATTTTTCCGCTAAACTTCCTCTACACCCCCCTTCCCCTCTTTGACACACACACACACACACACACAATGCACACTCACTCACACACATTCACACACACACACAAACTAAGACCTGGAAAAACCCAGACCGACTTTTATTGACCACGTGGGACTAGCCCATGCAAATATGGAGTGACCACATTTTGACTGGTCATTCTCTCTCTCTCTCTCTCTCTGTCCCTCTCCCTCTCTCCGGCTCCTCCACACCTGACCCACGCTGGCCATTCGTGTGCTCCCTCGGCCCCCTCAGCCATGGGAGTTCCTTCCTGTTTCCGCCTCATTGGCCCGATATAAACCATGCTGATTGGACCAGAGGCCTTGTGTTGGTGACGGTTGCCATGGCTCAGCATTCTTTGATGTATGACCGTATCAAAGCAGGCACACAAACAGGACGGTGAAAAGAGGAATTTGCGTCTGTGGCCTCTAGTAGAGGGTATAACTCATTTACTATGTATGGTCGTGTTATTCAGGGTTGATAAAACACAATTATGAACAACCATTTTTCTGGCTCCTGTGTTAAAACTGGTGTGTGAAAGAGACAGAATGTGTGTGTGTGTGTGTGTGTGTGTGTGTGTGCCTGGTGGGGGTGTTCACTCCTAGCTGTCCCTGAGAAGACAAAATATTTACCTTGCCCTGGAAATTGCCTCCTCAGCCTAAATGCATCGTGGGATGTTTTCCTTTGTTCTGCCACTGAGCAGGCGGTTTCTTCCACATGCCCTTGGCGCCCTTCTCTGATTGGCAGGCCTGCATTCTTGCTTTGGCATACTTTTGTCCAGATAGTGGATGCCTACTGTGTTATCTCCCAAGTCTAACCAGCCTGCCCGCTGTCCTGTAATGGGCTGGAAGGAATTAATGACATTGCCGTTTTTGTGACTGTGTGTGTACATGTACACATGAGTGTGTTTACCTCTTTGTGTGTGTGTGTGTGTGTGTGTGTGTGTCTGTGTGTGTGTGTCTGTGTGTGTGTGCGCGCACGTGTATAAATGTGTGTCTGTGTGTGTGAATTCAGTGTTTGTGTCCATGAAAGAGGTTCCATCGTCTTAGGGGATTTCCAGTGCTGTACTCGTCAGTGTAGCCACTTCCTCCTCTCCACTCACTCTCTCTCTCTCTCTCTCTCTCTCTCTCCTCCTCCTCTTCTCCCCTCCTCCATCCATCCCTCTCTCCTGGCTGTGCTCTCAGGGATGGCAGTGACTGTGGGGGCTGGCCTCCACATTCCAGACATTCCATCGACCACCCCCACCACCCCTCCACAACCCCCTCTCCGGCTGGATCCGGCATTCCTCGCATGCTACCCCCCTGTCCCTCTCCCTGTCTCTCTCTCTCTCTTTCTCTCTCCCTCCCCCTTTCTCCCTCCCCCCTCTCTCCCATCCTCCCTCCTCTGTGTGTGTGTCTGTGTGTGTGTGTCTGTGTGTGTGTGTGTCTGTGTGTGTGTGTGTGTGTGCCTGGTGGGGGTGTTCACTCCTAGCTGTCCCTGAGAAGACAAAATATTTACCTTGCCCTGGAAATTGCCTCCTCAGCCTAAATGCATCGTGGGATGTTTTCCTTTGTTCTGCCACTGAGCAGGCGGTTTCTTCCACATGCCCTTGGCGCCCTTCTCTGATTGGCAGGCCTGCATTCTTGCTTTGGCATACTTTTGTCCAGATAGTGGATGCCTACTGTGTTATCTCCCAAGTCTAACCAGCCTGCCCGCTGTCCTGTAATGGGCTGGAAGGAATTAATGACATTGCCGTTTTTGTGACTGTGTGTGTGTGTGTGTGTGTGTACTTTTCCCATGGAAGCGCTGTGTTTGTCAAACTGCCAAGTCTTGTGTACATACTCAGCTGGGCGGGGCAAACAAACACATACTGTGTGAGAGCATGACTGTGTGTTTAAACAGAAATGTGTGTGTGTGTGTGTGTGTGTGTGTGTGTGTGTGTGTATTTTACCCCTCTATTTCAACCTGGACTGGATTCTCATATTAAACTATTTACATCTACTCCATATGTGATATAGACATATAACATAAACAGCATACACACACACACACACACACCAGATCATCCCTTCCCACAAAATTACACATGATACTAGTTCTTAAAATTTGGCATGACTATGAAAAATGTGGTTTTGATAAATTATGGCATAATCATTGCTAGGCAATGCATGATATTTAATAACAGCATTATGATATCATAATTCATGGTTGATTTAATCAGGGTCATTGTTATTAATATCAATGTTTTTTTAAAGTAGTTGTCAAAATAATTGTATCAATTATTAACCTCTTTCTCTTATCAGTGTGCACAGCAAGAGTACCGGATGCACTTGTCTGATACAGATTAGAGTGGCAGATAGGATGTCTGTTGACATAGTAACTGAAAGATGGCTTAGACTGTTGACTTAGCCAGCACAGGTGTGGAAAGTGAAAGTGTCACAGGCGTGTGTGTGTGTGTGTGTGTGTGTGTGTGTGTGTGTGTGTGGACAGTTGGTGACTGACGTTGAGCGTGTGTGCTCACCTGTCTCTTTGTATGTCTTATAGTTGTCTTGTGTGTGTGTGTTTGTGTGTGTGTATAGGTCTTCTGGTGTGCCAGGCTGTATCTGTTTTGGCCTTTTTTAAGTAGGTGATGAGGGACAAAGGGTTAACATGCCTGAGAATCCCCAGTTTCTGGAACCACTGTGGTCCTAGCCTTAGACCTGTTTGTGATAACCTTGATGCCTTACTCTTAGGCCCTATTCTATTTTATACACCTATCCCACTAATAGTGTCATCTTCTAGGGTCCTAGTCTGATCCTCTTGTTGTACCCTAGTCTTCTCGGGTCCAAATCCTAGTGTTGAATCTAATACTGTGGTATTTTAAAAGTCCTGGTCCTTCTATCTAATACCGTAATGTTCTCCATGCATGTATCGCTAGGAATGATTGAGTCATAAGACACAGAGATGGCAAATGGTAGCTGTTGAAGGTTATGACACATTCAGTACTTGAGAACTTATTGCTGCCTCATGCATTGCTTGATTGTTTTATGATGTCTGTGTCTGAGTGTTCATACTCTGTAAAAGATAACAGGTGGTCCAGTCAGAGTTTGGCTGTCTTGCACATTTATACAACGCTCCTATCTGATTACCTTCCTAGCTGATAGCCCTGCCTCTCTGGTGTATCTGTCAGTGTGATTGATGGTATGTCTTTCTGTCTGTCTGTCTGTCTGTCTGTCTTTCTAGTGGTCTGTCCTTTTGGTTTATTCGGTTATATGCCTGACTGGTAGCTGTACATGTGTTTTCTGTTGTGTGGATGTGCATGATTAACCTGTCTGTCTCTCTGTGTGTCTGATGGACCTGACTCTCTTTCTGATGGACCTGTCTGTCTCTGTGTGTCTGCAGATGATTCTGGTGCAGGTGAATCCAGGGGATGCTTTTACTATACCCACAGAGGGAGGCCACATCCAATACATTACAGGTACTACAGAACACACACACACATTTATACAGAACACACACACACATACACATACACACACACACACACATATACACACATACACACACAAATTGTAATGATCCTGAAGGTGATTCTGTCTGCGGGTACCAGTAATGACTATGATGATGATGGACTAGCAAAGGTATTTATTATTGAGATTTTGTTGTAGTTGATGATGACGATGATGATGATGATGGTGATACTCTTGTCTAGGTCCTGCTCCTTTGCCTATGCTTTCCCACAATGGCTCAGTGGGCCCGATCTACCTGCCTCCAGGCTACATGCCTCCGGTATTGTTTGCCTAATGACTCTTTCTGTACTTACATCCCCCAGTTGATTATGCAGAACTACAACTTGCCCAAATGACAAATGAATACATTTTCCAATACCCATTAGTGCATGACGCCTACTACACCGCCTCATAAATCAACTTAATTAAGTGTAATTAAAGAATGCTCATGGCTTGCTTAATGAGCTCAGTTCCTCTGTTTTTTGTCAAGTGACCTTGTGTGTTGAGAAAGGCACTCTGGACGTAAAGCATGTTATTGTAATGATGATGATAATGATGATGATTATTGTTTTTATTATTAATTATGCCACAGTAAACGTCATATCCTGAGTAACATAGTTTTAATGTTTTAATGTTTTGTTGTTGCAAAGAGTGTCAACAACTAGAAGACTGACTATTCACTCATGACACTATTATTATATAGTTATTAGTTTCATAACTTCCTTTATGAGTAGCCTAGTGTTGCTCCATGACTCATCTGTTAGTTAGTGACAGTTGCTTTCGCAGTTCTTCCTGTCTCCTGATTGTGGCCTCTGCTGCCCTCTGCAGGTCATGGAGGAGAATGGCATGCGCAAGATGATGCTGCTGCCCCATGCGTTGGAGTTCCACCCCTCCCTGCCCCCTCCTCCCCCACACCTGTCCCACTACCCCCCGCACCACCCCGCACTGTTGCCCCACCCGCACATCTACCCGCCCGAGATGCCCCCACACTACATCCACCATATGCACTCGCTGCCTATCTACCCAGAGCAGGGTGAGTGCAGCCAGCGTGGGAACATGGGTTGATGTGTGTGTGTTTGAATCGACATATGAAGAGTGTATGCTGTACAGTTTCTGTCTTGTTTCCTCTCTGACCTGCTCTGCTCCTCTTCCGGTGTGTGTGTGTGTGTTTCTGTGTCTGTGAGCATGTGTGTGTGTGTGTGTATATATTTTATTGCATGTGTTTATGTTTGTATATATATTTGATTCTGTGTGTGTGATTCTACATTTGTATGCAGAGTTGATGTGTCACAGCATGGCGATGCCTTCCCTGAAGGTTCAGGACCAACTGCACAGGCGTCTGAAGGATCGCTCCCCGCCGGTCGCTAATGCCAACCCAAACACTAACGGGGTGCACCTCAGCACCCATTCGCCACTGCCTAAAGGGGCGCCCCTCGCCCTGCACAACGGCCACGGCAAGCCCCCCATGCCCTCCCCACACCCCTCCCGACACAGCAAACCTTCTGGCCGGACCAGAGCCACACCTCCCTCAGATACCGAAAGCACAGGTGAGAGATAGAGAGAGAGAGAAATACAGAGAAAGAGGGAGAGAGAGAGAGAGTGCATGTGCCTGAATGTCTGGAATGTACAACACTGTGATCTGAATCATTTTACATGTGGGCATAGGCTGTATCAGTCTGGGAAATATGTCTAGTGTAGACAGTGCCAAATCATTTTGTTCTCCTTCTCTTTCTCTCATACCATACCATTAAGGATTCTGTTTCAGCAGGTACTAAACTGTATTACAGGAAGGGCTACAGACAGATTCTAAATTATGTTTGAGATGATACAGAGGCGAGATAGAGGATGAACACGACCTGTTACGTGTGTTGCTAGTCTGTTCAGACATGTGTGCATGGGTCAGGTGTCAGCTGTGTGGTCTGACTGTCAATGCAGCAGTGTGCTCTGTGTTGCATATATACATTCACCTGATTTGACTCGGGGATCCTGAACGCTGTGTGTGTGTGTGTGTGTGTGTGTGTGTGTGTTGGTTGGTGTTGCAGATGTCGAGGCAGAAAAACACAAAGCAAAGGAGATGTTGTCCAATGTGTGCAAACCCTCAGTGAGTGAAAACACACACACACATACAGACACACACACACACACACTTACACACACACACACAGTATACATTACAATTACGTTAATAGTAATAAGTCAGATATATCTCAATTACTGCTAAAAATACATCACAATTAACACTAAACAGACACACATCATGTATTATGTGTTGTTCACATCTGTCTCACATTAATACGTACAATGATGATGACAATGATAAATTTTACTAAGATAATATTCCCTCTCTCACTCTTTTCTCTCTCTCTCTTTCTCTGGTCTGTCTATTTCTCAGGTCAGTGGTTTAACGTTTCATTCAGCAGTCCTTTCCTGGTGTCCCCCCATCCCCCTCCCAGCCAGAGACCCCACTGGCGCAGACAAACACACTCACACGCACACACCTCCTCTGCTCTGCTACGAGCTGGCCTTGTCGCAGAACGGCACCGATGGGGACTACAGGCCAGTCTATCAGTGAGTGATTTCCATTCTTCCCTCATTCTCCCCACTCACCCCCATCTCTCTCTCTCTCTCTCTGCCCCCACTTATCCAGTGCTGGCTGTGTGTATTTACATTTTGTCTGTAGTTTGTGTAAATGCATAAGCTCCTACATCTTCAAAGTAATGCTGTATGTGTGAGTGTTTGGGATGTTATGATCTGTCAATGTGTGCAGATGCAGTAATGCAGCAATGTATTTCCTATTCTCTTCTCCAACCAACAGAGGAAATGACACTACATTCACATTAGGAGACCTCAAGCCAGCTACTCACTACTATGCCAGGTATACGCAAATACACACACACACACACACGCGCGCACACACACACACACACACACTCAGACACAGACTCAGGCCACATACACACGAAACCAACAGGTTTATTTTTTCTTACCGCTCTCACACCTTTAACGGCACCGGTAAAAAAAACGTGCATCCGCACGAAGAGGTCAAACTGACAGAAAACGCTGTAGTCCATATGCCAGGCCAGTCGAGGGCGCCGGGACGGTGCAAGAGACATAAACATTACAAAAGCAGTCGCATGAGATAAGCAGACTGGAAAATTCAGTTTTCAATTCAACTGTAAAACTAATAAAGTTCACCTTCAGGGTATGTGACTGCTATAGTCATAGTTTGTAGTAAGCTAATGTTCAACCAAGTTAAGCTAACGGTGTGGTTCTAACTTAGCCACAAAAGGCTGATACTGCGTGCACAGAAATCATGACGGGGAAAAGTAAAACATTTTAATATGACAAACAAATTCTGACAAGTCAGGTCGAGTGTGGTGGCTGGGTTCAGGGGTGGGGCTATGTCAACATTAAAATTGCCGGCTTTGCTTTCCACACGGCAAAAGTTAACCGGATGGAAAAAAAAACACTTTGGAACCCGGTTACAGCCTCCTAAAAAGCAGGCCTCGTGTGGACGCAAGGCCTAACTGATAAAAAAAAAAAATCACCGGTTTAAAAAAAAAAAGCCTTTGTGTTGTCGGTACACACACACACACACACACACACACACATACATATATATATGTATGTATATGTATATATATATATATGTATATATATATATATATGTATATATGTGTGTATGTACATGCACAAACATTGATCTTAAACATTATCACACACACACACACACATTTACACACACCGAGTGAAAAGTTCATTATGCTCATATTCACATAATGTGTGTGCATGTATTGTATGTAATAATGTTTAAGATCAATGTTTGTGCATGTGTGTGCATGTATATATATATATATATATATATATATATATATATATATATATATATATATATATATATATATATATATATATATATATATATATATATATGTGTGTGTGTTTGTGTTCTGCAGGGTGTGTGTGGCTTGTCGCTCCATCAAGGGCTCTCCGTCAGAGGCAGTGACGTTCACGACTCTATGCGCCCCACCAGACACCCCCCCCCCCGGGTCCTCCTCCGGACCAAGAGCTCTGTGGGGCTGCAGTGGAAGGTGATACACACACACACACACACACACACACACACACGGGTCCTCCTCCACACTAAGAGCTTTATGGGGCTGCAGTGGAAGGTATGAGACACTCACACACACACACACCTGTGCAGTGGAAGGCATGAGACACACACACACATGCGCGCACACACACACACACACCACACACACACACACACATTCAGACCTAAAGACCTCTGTATTCATGTGAACTAATAAAATGACTGGCTGTGTTCTTATGTGTCACCAGGCCCCCAATGACAATGGCGCAAAAATCACTGCCTACCTTCTGGAATGCTGTGAGGTATGCATTGCACACACGCACAGACACACACACACACACACGCACACACTACATAATTATTAGAGAGAGATGGTGACATGTAAATGCACACACTTTCACAATAGAATGAATTCTAGGAGAATGTTATGTTTTGGGCAAATAACTGAAATACTGTGGTACACCTCAGCACACAAGAAGCAGCATGTGTGCTAAGGATGTTTTTAAAGATGTTTTGATTGTGTTCTAGCCTCATTTGACTGCTCCTCTCTCTCTCTCTCCCTCCCTTCCTCCCTCCTCTCTCTCTCTCTCTCTCTCTCTCTCTCTCCTTCCCTCCCTCCCTCCCTCCCTCCCTGTCTCTGTGCTGTTGTGTGCACCAGGAGAAGCAGAGCTCTTTTAAGGAGGTGTACTGCGGTCCCTCCAAGCAGTACAAGGTGGTCCGGCTCACCCCCGCCACCAGATACGGCTTTAGAGTCGCCGCCAAGAACATCACAGGGATCAGTGCCTTCAGTGAGGTGCTATCCTGCTGCACGGTGGGCTGCGCCCCTCCCGCCCCGTCGGCCCCTGCCTTGAGTGCCGTGGGCGTGCGCTGGGTCAGCCTGCACTGGAGCGCCCCCTGTGGGCTGGTGGGCAGAGACCCGCTTACCTACACACTCGAGATGGAGGAGCCAGAGGTGAGACTGCAGTGCACTGCGCAATGATCTACTCACCACAAAAGATTAATTTATGCTCCTTTCTTCATATGAACAGAAATATCAGTTTTAAGCGCTACTCCGCTTCGTTTGGATGCCTGAGTGACACAGTGTGACGTCAGGTTGTTTGTGTTTGTGTGGTCCGTAGGGGTTTCAGCCCAAATATACTGGAGAGGAGATGTGCTATACGGTTAACAGCCTGGAGAGGAGCACATCCTACAGGTTTAGGGTGAGTGGGTGTGTGTGTGTACATGTTGCTGGTGCTAGTGTTTCACTCTGTGTGTGTGTGTGTGTGCGCGTGTGTGCATTTGTTTATATAGTGTGTGTGTGTATTTTGGTGTACTATAATTCCTGTTTTGTGTGTGTGTGTGTGTGTGTGTGTGTGTGTGTGTGTGTGTGTGTTTTGCAGTTGTTAGCTGCCAATGCTGATGGTTGTAGTCAGCCCAGTGCAGTGGTGGAGTACAGCACCGGTGCAGACGCCCCCACCAGACCAGGAACACCACAGCTACACACACCGCCCCAGCCACACAGAATACACACCATCTGGGGTAAGAACATGCACACACGCATACACACGCACAGTGGTGTAGGGCGATTTTTAAAGTAGGGGGACGCTATTTTAATGACATCATTGCTGTCTGTGTCTGTCACAACTGTCACACTCGCACCTCCACATACATCGGTGCGTAAGGCCAAGGCCAAATTGTTACCAGCTTTTGTGAACATGAATTCAAAATAAATTAATTAGAAAAAACAATTAAATTACATGGATTATCCTCAAAATGTAGCCTAATGTCTTCACCCAAACTACGCTTTTCCACCAAAGTCTATGAAAATGGTCTGTAGCTTTTCATTGTGTTGTATCATACAATAAACAGACAAACCATAATGTAGAGTTGCGCATGTAATCTAGCGTAGTCTAATCTCCTTGACGCATAACATGCCGCGGCATGGCTTCATTCATTACCACACGTAAACCATGGCAATAACAATAGCAAAAGTAGGATTCACACGCATTCAACACACCGTGTGGGCAGTGTAGCTCAATTTGAGGGGGCGTCATATGAATGTCATTGCGAATTATTAAAATGCAGAGGTGCACAGTCAATAAAACAAAACAAAAAAATATTAGAAAGAACATTGGCAGGCAAGTGCTAGTCATTTGAAACGTTTTTTTGTTTGGATGAAAGTAACTGCACCAATCGTAAGTTTTTCCTAAAGTTGTTCAGGTTCACCGTTGGGTCATTACTTTTGGTTAAATAGCCTATCACTTTTATTGGAGCTTCCTCGATAAAAATCACTCGTATTACTCACACATGCTTATCGTGTCATTTTGACCACTGAATTAGCCCACCTGCTTTCTGCAATACACAAACGAAGGAATTGTAACAGTGGGCCATGAAGATGCTTGCTAGATTCGGATACAGGCAGTTGTATAATTGATGGTTTTCTAGCCACTTTCGGGTAACGCGGAATGACGAGCTGCGTAGTTTTTAATGTCTTTGCGCATGGTGGAGTGCTACAGCATGACGGTCATTCTTGCAACGAATTTTATGACAAAGAGGCCTAATTGGAGACATTTGCGTGATGCGTTGTTATCACTGGTAACAACACTTGTTATATTAATAAATGCATATTAAAATGCTCAAAACAATGCCCCAAGAAGTGAGGGGACGGCGTTCCCCCGCGTCCAACACCCACTACACCCCTGCACACACACGCACACACACACACACACACACACACACACACACACAGATATACACAAAAACACATGTGCCTGTACATTCTGACAAGATGAACATTACTTGGAGTGAAAAAGCCAAATCTCTTGGATGATCCTTAGAGATCCCTTTCGCTTTACGTAGAGGAATTTACACATTTGTTCTGTGTATTATAGATGCCCCAGAGGATTATGGAGGATCTCCCATAATGCACTATATTTTGGAACTCAGTCATACAGGTAAGGACAGTGACACTTAACTGATGCGTCAAAATACATCACTGTGTCAGGTGTTACATTTTTTGCATTGTATATTTGTGTGTGTGTGTGTGTGTGTGTGTGTGTGTGTGTGTGTGTGTGTGTGTGTGTGTGTGTGTGTGTGTGTGTGTGTGTAGATGATCAGTGGGAGGTAGTATACACTGGACCTCAGCAGGAACATGTATGTGATGGTTTGGAGCCAGGAACTTCGTATAAACTCAGAGTGTACTGCCAGAACCAAGGAGGACAGAGCCAGGTATATAAACAAATGCACACAACACTAAAACACACACACTCACACATACTTACAGGCACACATGTATGCACATACTATACATACTTAAGTAAATAAGTACCGACACTTGGATCAACAGATAGACACACACCCGTCCACACAGGCATAACACTGTTTGGGATCAGTTGTGAATGTTTACAATAACTGTCGTCCTGCTTCTCCAGGTGTCTGAGTGCCTGTCAGTACAGACTGCCCCAGTGCATCCTGGGCCATGCCGAGCTTTGTCTGTGTCTGGAGATGCATCACCCTCAGAGATCACACTCAGCTGGGGTAAGTCTCATATGCATACGCACACACACACACACACACACACACACACACACTTTTCTTTGATATCCCAGGTATGTGTGTATTTTGTATTGTATTCTGTGTATCTGTGTATGTATATATTAAATAATCATTAAACAATTAACAAATAAAATAAATAAATAGATACATACATAACTTAATATATACATGAATAAATAAGTATATGTTACTGAGTACGTTTGTAAAATAAGTTGTACCTGATTTGACATATTCTTTAAATCACACACAGAGGCACCAGAGTGTAATAGCGGTTTGGATGTGTGTGCGTATGCTGTGGAGATGGCCGACTCAGTGGATGCAACACACATACACGTGTACGAGGGCCCTGATCGGAGCTGCGTTGTCAGATCCCTGCTACCCGCTACAGGCTACTGTTTCTGGGCCAGAGCTGCCAACCAGGCAGGGGTAATGACAAAAATAAACCCCTAACTTTACAAACTCAACACACACACACACACACACACACACTTTATGCACACCATCTTTAGATGACTATAACCATCAGTCACATTATTGAGTGAGCTTGTATGTATCTTAAAATCCTGAATTCTCTTTGCCACATTTTTGAACACTCGGTGATGTGTTTTGTGTCTGTGGTTGTGTGTGTTTGGGTCCAGTGGGGTCCTTGGTCAGACATGTTCGAGGCCTCCACAGCTGCTGGACCCCCACAGCCATGTGGTCCCCTAGTCCTGACCGTCAGGAGTCCCACATGCGTCAACGTCAGCTGGGAGGTCAGTAGCAGCCTCATCCTCATTACTAGCTGGGGTTCCCCCTTCACTGTAAAGCACTTAGGGTGCCTTGATAAAGCTCTATAAAAAGTTGTTGTTGTTTAGTTTGCATAAAAGGCAGTTAGTGAATGAAAAGGTACACCGACTCTGAGATTTTATTTTGACAACATTTTCAATAAACGGCAAACGAATCAACTGGATCTGTCTCCATGACTGATAAGGTACCAGGTAGTGACAATTAGTGGCATAGTGATTTAAGTGAGATCAAAATTCAGAGGCACTTGAGTAGGCTCAGTGAAAGTGAAATCTAGAGCTCAGTGTAATATTAATTGTGCTCTAACTACAGGTACCACCGTGTAACGGGTCGAAGGTCTATGAGTTTCGGCTGGAGTGGGGGTTGCTGGGCGGGTCCCTTCAGGTGATCTACCATGGCCCCTCGGCCTGCTGGGAGATGACAGAACTGACCCCTGCGTCAGAGTACTGCTGCAGGGTGCAGGTAAGAGGAAACTCCAGCGAATATCTCCAGAACTACCGGGGGTGCACCAGTACTATCAAAGCCAGGTTTCTCCAGTTCCATACTAGTGCTGGTAGTGGTCTAACTTGTATTTGGTTGTCTGTATTGGTGGGCTCACTCCTAGGTTCCAAATCCGAAACCTAACTAGGGTGTTAAGTCCCAAAACTCATGGATCTGTGTGAGACGTTTGACTCCCTGACTACTCTGCTTTGTGTGTTGGATCCATACTGTAGCAGTAGACTACAGTACCCATAAAACAATGGGAGAATTTCTAGTTTTATTCAGCAAAGATGTTGACACTGATATAACATCACGACATCTAGTATCATTCATTATATAGATGTGTATGTATATGCCTCTTTAATTTATACTAAACGTTAGTTCCTTTTTCTCTCAGGCTGTCAGTGAGGCTGGGGAAGGGCCCTTTGGGGAAATCACCGTGATAACGACTCCCCCTTCAGTGCCGGCAACAGTGGAGTGTGTTGAAGAGGTTTCTGCCGAGTCTGTGAGTGACAGCACAGCCGGCGCCTCCCCCTCACGGCTCGCTCTAAGGTGGAAGGAGCCCTGTTGCCATGGTGCGGAGATCACAGGATACAACATTGATCTGGGAGAACAGCTCCCCCTCTCTGTAGGGAGGATCAATCACCACATGCTGGAGAACCTGCAGCCTAATACCACATACAGGTAAGGTGAAAAGGGGGTTAGGAATCCTTGTGTATCAACTGATCTGTGATGTTTTATGAGTGACCATATTTTATTGTAATGGTCAAGCAATATTCAGCCATTTCCCCCTATGTAGCTGTGGCTATCATGAGATGGTCACTTCTCAGAACATTTAAAGGAGAAATCCGGCGAGTTTTCACATAGATCTTTCGTTTCTCGAGGTCACCGAGTACTGTCGGTACAAAAGGGTGTGTTTGAGTAGACTGACCTTTTATAACACTTTTTAGGGTCAGAGTTCGGGCTCTGAACAGCATTGGAGCTGGACCTTACAGCTGCCCACTGAGGGTCCGTACTCCCCCTCTGCCCCCTGACCCCCCCTCGCTGGAGTGCACCGTCTGCAGCCCCCACACTCTGAAGCTACGCTGGGGAGAGGGGCCCACACGCACCCCCACACCCAGGGGTACACACTACTGCCTGCACATGCAGACAGGCGGGGACAGGTACTGACATTACACACATGTACATATATTCTGCTCATATACACATACACAACTATGTACTGTATGCGGTGAGGACTAAGGAGATCTAACGCATATAAACAAAATACACACAAACATAAACACAACATCCAGTTTAATTTAGATGTGCAGACCTCTTGTAGTTGTAGCTTGAGCCAATAGGAGGCACTGTTTAACTATGCTACTACTGCATGGTAGAATACTATAATAACTGGTCATTTACAGCATCGATGAACACAGCAAGCATTTATTAGTCTTGTGTGTTGTGTGCTTATGTATGTATTTATTTAAATGTGCATTAATATTAAATCACTTGTGTCTGTGTATGTGTGTGTGTGTGGGGGGTCTGTTTACTTCCAGGTTGGTGTGTGTGTACAGCGGTTCGAGCCACTCGTTTAAGCTGCAGCGTCTCAGTGAAGCCACCGAGTACCAGTTCAGCATCCAGGCAGTGAGCTCAGCTGGCCGGGGGCCCCTTTCCCCCCTCTACAGCTTCAGCACCACCCGCTCACCCCCACCTCAGCTGAAAGGTACACACACACACACACACACACATACTGTACACACACACACACACACACACATGCACACACACGCGTGCGCTCGCACGCACACACAGCATCTTTAGATCTAGATTAAACTATTATTTAGTTGTATTATTATTGAGTTACTACCATTGTTTAGTTACCATTGTCACCTGTCTCTCCTGTAAAAAGCTCCAAAGATTGAACCAGTCCAGTGGAACATGTACTCAGTCACCTGGGAGACCCTCCAGCCAATGAAAGGAGACCCTATGCTGTACACACTCCAACTGATGCGGGGGAAGGAAGTGGAGCGGGTAAATAGTCTACACAGCCTCCTACTCCAGTAACGCAGCAATGGACACGTCACTACTTAAAACACCATATGTTATAGATACTTATTCCACTGCTTGGTTGAATTTCCCATTGTCCTACGTAATTTAGAACGACCATTAACCGTATGTTATTTGCACACCTATGAAGTAGATCCATTTTTTTGGCCGTATCACACTTGTATATTAATTCGCCGAACTCGTTGTGAAGTTTAAATGAACCGTCACGTTGCATCCAAGCTGTAAAATGCAGACGTTCAGAACATGGTAACATTGTAGCATATGACGGAGGTGGCTTTTAGCTAGATGGATGACAGCAGGCTAGGTAAAATAGCGATGTTTCAAAGCTAAAGTTCATCAGAATCTTGGGATACGCCCGCTTGACAACGGGAGAGATAGAACGACTGGCCTTTGGCCGTAGCAACCATCCATTTAGAACTAGTAACGGCAGTTTGTCCTGCAAGTTGAGGAATTAGTTGATATGTTTTACAACCTCGACCGTGCATTAACTTCTGTGAACAGACCACCGTGTCATCCATTATCCCTTACATAACATTATGTTATAGATTTCATGGTCTTTGGAATGGACACTTAGTTTTGTCTCGGATTTACACTAACTCTACAATGTTAAACCCTGTTACTTTTCTCTCTTTTTCTCTCTCTCTCTCTCTCTCTCTCTTCTCTCTCTGTAGCTCTACCGTGGGGCTGCCACCTCTTACACCTGGCAGGGTGTGCCCACGGGCGCCGACTGGCGCGTGCGTGTGTGTGCTGGGCGACGCAGGCCAGAGGGAGGTGAGCTGTGGGGGCCATACAGCCCCGGCACAGCCCTGCCCGCCCTCCCTGATGCCAACCGGGACGCCAAATCAGTGGCAAATGCCAGCAGCAGCAGTGGGCAGTGTCACCGAAGGTGGAAGCTCACAGACGAGCACTTCGCCTTGCTGGTGTTGGTGGCATTTGGTGTCGTGGCAATCCTGTTTGCCGTGCTCATTCAGTATCTGTTCCTGTGTAAGGACTGAGGAAGAGAGAGAATTAGAAAAAGTTGAAGAAGAAGAAGAAGAAAAAGAAGAAGAAACAGATGTAGAGAGAGAAAGAGAAAGACAGCAAGAGAGATGAAGAAAAGAAAGCAGGAGCAGGTCTCTCAGCACATTCTGTAACTGGCACACAGTGAGCTCATTTCATTTCCCAGTATATTATTATTATTATTAATATTATTATTATGTTTATTATTATTATTATTATTTTATTATTATTATTATTATTATTATTATTATTATTATTATTATTATTATTATCACTACTACTACTACTTCATATGAGACCATATTTAGTTGACATAAGAAGGTACTTTTTAATTTTATGCCATGACCAATGCAAACTGTGACGATAGATGTTTAGACTTAACGTCTTACCCATCTGTCTTCCCAAGAGAAAAGCTTCGGCCAGTGTGTCTGTGTTTCTGTGTGAGAAGCCAGTGGGGCTGTATCTCTGAACAGCTCTACATGATCTGGCTCATGATTTCTAGATGTTTCTGTATGTCCATGGCAAATGGCAAAACTGGACAAGGGTAGTCGTTCTGTTAGCTTTGGCACCCACATTCTTTTAATCTCCTTGAATGCTAACGCTACATAGATACAATTTTATACTTTTTTAAAATACTACTCATACACTGATGTGTCTTTGGGAGCTCCTGCAATGTCCATAATTGAAGCCTGGGAAAAAATGTGGGCTGTTCCACAGGATATATGTCAGGAACCGAGATTCATCTTGTTCTCTTTAAACTGTTATGACAGCAGTTCAAAGCGAGATGGTGCCAAAGCTTTCAATAAATATGCTCAACGTGCTGTTTTTGCAAACTCTCCCCCGTTAAGGTGGACAGAGAGTGTCATACTTTTACAGATTATTTTATCTAGCAGGTATATTTTAACATCAGCAACGCCAAGAGAAACACAAGTACGTATTCTCTGATGTTGGGAGAGTTTAATATGTTTGGTTCTGCTATCATACACGTACACATATGCATACATTCTAGTTATGTTTTATGTACACCTAGATAAAGCAGTACTCTCAAGATATATGAAGTATGCATTTGTTATAAATGTATTTCTATTTGGCTCAAACTGAGCGCCATAGTCTTTTCCTGGCTTTAGTCGACCATTGATACGTATGTATGTGTGGTGTTGGGAGGTTTATTGTGAGACAGTAAGCTGCAAGTTGAACTTACAAATCTTTAACCAGGACTAATTTACCTAATGTTACCATGAACCCTTATTAAAACTGTTAGTGGTTGTGGTGACAGGTTGGACAACTGTTATAAAATCATGTAAATGTCAGCTAAGCAATTCGAGCTACCTAGTTTGGCTAAATACTAATGTATTTCAATCTGCCAAACCAATTTAATTCTGAGTTTCTATGCCATTGTTGCTCTATGTCATGGTTTCTGGCTTCAGTATGAACCAGAGGGCAGTGGGAATGGTGGACGCAGTCACAAAAGTAGCGACGCTTTGACAGTTCAGAGGTCAAGGCCAGGGCCAAATCTAAGCCCGGGAAATGACTCTTATCTCTGGGATTTGGAGGGAGGCCTAGTCTTCACATTGTAGCACGTACATACATTTGGCAAAGTCCATATTTTCCCAGGGAGGTTTTTATTTTTTTTTATTTTTAAAAGAAACATGGTGCCTTTTGAACTTATTGTGATCTTCCTCCCTCGTTTGCTGGTCATCAAAACAAAAAGCAGAGATCTATCTGGCTCTACCAAGTCCCCACCATCCGTTCTCCCCTTTGAGGATTCTATTCCATAAACCAAAATTGTAGGATCTCCCATGGAATAATTAAGTATGTTTGTTTATTACTTACTAAGACAAACATCTGGGAAATAGCCACTTATTCTAATCTGTCTTGTGTGGACTGTCCATGACCTCTGCTTCTGTTTCTCTGTGCTGTCCTGGTGAGCCCTATGCTCTGTAGTCTATTTGGTACACCCTTAGAAAGGAATAGGGTTCCTGTCAGCCATGTTATCATTGTGGGAAACTTTGAATGCTGCATAGTGACCTCAACAATCGGATGTGCCTGAACACCAAAACACCTCTTCTACAAGTACAAAATGGGGTTTAACTACAAATCACTTTTTGCTCATAGATTAGCATTGACCTATAATGGACGGTTATGTGTCCTGGTTGAATTACTGTAAAACTATGGTCCATAGCATTTGACTCCCATCTGTGGCATATAGCTCTGTTGATTTGGAAATCTTAGAGGAGACGTTTATGCTGCCCTCACTCACCTGCCTTTCAAATGGTTATATACTGTTTTATTTCAAACTTGCCTTTTTTTTCATAGGTGTAGCACTCTCCCTTATCTGAGAGATGTGTTTCCATTGGTAACACAACTTGTTAAATTACTTTTAGAGGTAAATAACATCTCGTTAACCTGCTGCTTACTCCATATCTTTAAACATTTGATTTCTGTGCAGCAGATGTTTGATAGATGATACAAAATCCCTGTTCCCACATACACTGTGAATGACTGTTATAATCCAAATTCAAAACTTGAGTTAACAGAACATATATCATGGTACACTTCTCAAGTACAACAAAAGGTAATAAAGTCTTAAAACTGCCATTGCTTGATATACAGTATATATCTTGCAAAATGCTTGACCGGAGTCGTTGACTAAAATGACACTACCATTTGCTCCATTAGTTACATTGTCAAGGACTTTATTACCTTTTGTCAGACATAAACAACACTGTTAATAAGGATTCTCTGTGTGTCCAAATGTAATGACACTGGCTCAACTACAGGCTAACAAGTATCGCCCAGGAACTCTCCAGGGATGTCATGTGGGGTTGTGTGTCACGCCATCATGCTGTAACTCGTACCTTATCTGTATTGCCCAACAAGAAGCTGAGCGAGCCTTTACGAAAACTTGAGTCAAGTTTACGCTTACTGTTTTTCAAGGACAACAGCCATACCACATTGCAATCAGTTCGAAATGTATGTCTCATACCCCTCTCTAAGCTTACCAACGATTATTGCTGCTACTACTCCTTCTGCTGCTCTTGTTACCTGTATCAGTTTAGTGAGAGAAAAAATACATTTTAACAGATTTATATGAAATTATTATTATTTTTCCTTAGTGGTAAATGACTTGTGACGTATGTAGGGTTATCACCTTTAGACCCTGTCCTCCTCGACTGAAGTTTGCTTGGTCTTTTTTTACGAAGCTGCTGGAGCTCTTGTTTGTATGTGTGTGTGCTCGTTTCCACTCAACCTCGAATTGGCTTCGGTTTGAAAGTGGGGGGTTTTCTCAGGCCAATAAGTTAATAAAATCACTTTATATAGCGGTATTCTGCATTGGATCATCTGAAAACAAACTCATTAATCGGTCCTGTGGTCTCATGGTTTCGCACACGGTTCTGTCTGACCACAGAATTGGATTGCGCTCTTGCGCTCAATGACTTGGGTCCACTGATCTTGAGTAAAACATTCTCAAAGTTTCTGACAGATAGTCCTTGTCTGATTTGAACCTTTACTCACATATACAAATTATTGTATACTTTTCATGTATTTTTCAATTTATTATTTTATCAAAAGGGTTGCACAAAAAGGGCTTTCACTGAATCATGGGAATTGCTCCAATGAATAGGGGAAAAAGGCAAAAGAATCTTCACACTTACCCTCTCATCCCACGTGCCAGTATTTTCAGACCACACAAACTGAGTTTTACAGCATATTCTCTTTATTTTGATACTGAAATGTATTTTTTATTTTAAATACAAATGTAATACATTCCAAAAAATATTTATCTACATCATTGGTCATTATTTCTAGTACAAATCTCACTGTTTATGTTATCTGTTTTGTTCTATTGCTAAACACAAGAAAAAGATAAACTGCCATGTATTATTGTCATAACTAAATTGTAACAATCATAGATAATATATTTAATATGGCAAATAAATTATAGTCCTTATATGAAATGCCTTGTCTGTCTTGGTCCTTTCTTTTATACATAGCCTATGTTTACCTTCTGATATGCTATCCTACCCTCAAGTCACACAACAGTGTAAAGAGATTCCTGGTGGTGTGACCAACTGTGTTCAAACTGTGCTGACCTACACAAGTATTTGGACGCCTGCCATTACACCCATAGAAGCCTCAGTGACATTAATATGGAATGTGTCCCTCCTTTGCAGCTGGGAAGGCTTTCCTTAAAGATTTAGAGGGGTCTTTGGGATTTTTTTCCTATTCGTCCAGAAATGCATTTGTGAGTCCATTCACTGATGTTGAATGAGGAGGCCTGGCTTGGAAGGTTTGATTCATATTTATCCCAGTAGTGTTTGATGGTGTAGAAAACCCTGTTCCCCGCAAGCCAGTCAATGTCTTCCATATTAAAATCCCTAATCATGTCTTTATGGCCCCTTTATGTGCACTGTGTATAGTCCTGCTGGTGGAGGGAAAATGTAATGTTTTCAGGGGTTGGGTTAGTGAAGGGAAATCTTTATGCTCCACTCTAAACCAAGACATTTTAGACAATTATATGTTTCCAGCTGGAGCAAGGTTGGTGTCGTGAAGCCTTGCACACGCACATTTCTGCCGAATAGGATGCCCGATGAGTGCCCAAAAAGCGTTGCAATATGGCCGCCGAGTGGAGGGACTTGCCTAAAAGGACTTTAGTTTGATGTGGAAGAACTTGACTGGCCCATAGACAAGTTTCTCTATGCCATCAAACACCTTTGGGACTAATTAAGGTGAACCGACTCCATAATATGGATTTAGAATGTGATGTCATTTAAGTTCCTGTGGGTGTAATGGCAGGTGTTCTCATACATTTAGGGTAGGGGAGAGCCGGGACAGTTGAAACACTTTTTAATTAAACGTAATTTACAAAGTGATCGTACCACACTGAAAGCTAATATTTGGTCACTAGTAACCTACATATGTCCTCTGTCAAATACAGATGCATTTTCAGCTTTGAACAAAACCGTTCAGGAATTATTACAACAAAAGTGGGACGTGCGTAATGTTTCATTAGTCCCTCCTGGTCGGGACAGTTGAAACAACATAAGGGGACGAATGAAACATACAGTTTAAGCCATATAAACGTCCAACAACTTCGAAATTCTACTACATATCATGAATGTTACTCCCAAAAGGTTTTATTTTAGATAGATTGTTGCAGAGCTATACGTCTTTGTGCATGTCTGTTAACAACTCATTGCCATCATCATGAAGCGTGTATGAAGCGTTTTTTGAAATATCATGCCCTGTGGATGATTCTGCTATGTTTATAGCTAGAACGGTAAGCTTTCCCATTTAGCCTTTATAATGTTTACATTGTTGAAAATGTCGTTTCACTAGGTTTTTACGTGGGTTAGGCCAATGCACATCCAAATAAGTAGGCTTAATGACCCACCGGCCGTCAGTCTCCATAGGATAACATGGGAAAACTCAACCCCCTACCTGGTGGGCCCAAATGTATTGTCATCTTCCTAAAACTGTTTTTCTATGTCTTACCTCCATAAATAATTGTTTAAACACAGCTATTTGTGCATTTAATTAAAATACATGGAGTTACAGCCTGGTCGGGACGATTGAAACACGTGTTTCAATCATCCCGACCAGGCTGTAACTCCATGTACACAGCCACACACAGACATGTGTCTATATATAGCTTGTTTTGCTTTCCATGTAAACAAGCATGCGATATGAAAGTCTGGGATTGTGGAGAACACTAAATGGTCCACTGAATAAGCATTAAGTCAAACCTTTAAATGAAAAACACTCATTGATAATCGAAAAAATGTAATCGCTAATGAAGTTTACTTTTGCGCATCAAAACTCGTTTATCACCAGTAACTCCGTGATAAAATGACATAGCAGGAAGATATTTGGCTGATAGAAGGAGGTTAACATGCTCTATGTTTTGACCGAAGGACGTCGGTCTATCATCATTACACTCGGAGAAAACTGGATTGTTTCATTCGTCCCGTGTTTCAATTGTCCCGGCTCTCCCCTACCTATTCCCAAACCTCTCCCTTTCTTTGTCTCTATGGCTCTCTTTTTGGCATTTACATACAGTAGAAAACAGAATGAGCATGAATGTAGGCCTATGGCGTACTGTACATAGTCACCTTTCTATTGCCACCATCACAGATAGGATTCACCATAACAAGGCTACTTTTGGAATACGCAGGTCTGTTACTTAAATGAGTTACAAAACGTCAGGTGGAGATCCTGTTACCAAGGAAACTATGCAGAATGTTGCTGCAATGCAAAGCTTCAAGAAGGACAGTGACACATGTGCATGATACAAGTATGCACCCAGTGTTGAATTTAGCTTAGGCTCTTCCCAGCTTTAACAACTGTGGGGCGTGAGCACACGAAGACACTTACCAAGCCCACTGCCCAGAGGCTAGTTTAGACTAAACAGTGGCTATGCTAGGCAGTCTGCTTTGATCCTTAGCCGAGGCCTATGTTAAAGGTGCAGTCAGCGATCCTTTGCGATTTCAAATCCATAAAAATTTTTGTCACATTGAGCCATCATTTCCTCACAACCGCTAACTGCCCCATTCCGTGAGAACACTGTGGTCACTGTAGGCAGCCCAGGGTCCAAAAAACTGGAAACAAACAAAGTGAGGGCATACTGTCCCCCAAACAAAAACAAAACCCTGCGTGGTATTTCGCTGGGAATACTCAAGGCAGGGGTGAGCCACCTCTTTAGTGTGTATAATACATTTAAATATTAACATAAAGAAATGCAACTTCCTGCGCAATTGCTGACTGCACCTTTAATGGTAGACTCTCCAATGGAAGCACTCAAGTGCAAACATGATAGTCTGCAGGAAGATAAGTCCAATCAGTCATGTCCAGTCATGGTCCAATCTTATTCTCACAGACTCACAGACTTTGATGTGTGTGAGGGCTCGTCCCACTATGAGATTGTGAAGTGCATGAGGGCATGCTCACAGACTTTCTGAGCCCTTTCCATGAGTCAGCATTTCTTCAGTATTTACCTAATACAAAAGTTTTGCCTCGCACTCAATTTCTGGTCCACACGTGAAACTTTCTGGTTCTCACGAGAAAGCATGTGCACAAGAAACATCCAATGACTACAGCACAGGATTACTTTTCAATCTAGGTCTTCATTATAAGGACATCGCTGCTTTGCAAGTTGCCACCATTATATACTAGGATACAAGGATACAAGGAAGTTTATTGTCACATGCATATAGTTACTGGAAGTAAGAAATGCAGTGAAATTATGTCTGGTGTCAGCCTATTTGTGCATTAATGGGGGTAAAAAAAGTGCAGTAGAAGAGGGGTTTAGTAGATTAAGTGGCAAGGGCTGCATAAAAAAAAATATTGTGTCCGAACAACATTTTAAAAGTCTTCTAGTCTATTCCAGTGCAAGGGATAGGCCCTACACCAATTGGGATTGGACAGTTACTTCAATTTATGAACAATTACAAAAATCTGGCTGATTTCACGGATACAGGCGCCATCCCTAAGTATTTGAGTTCTTTGCGGGGCTGTCCGCTGGATTTTGCGCATAGCCTGTTCACAACTGCATGCTGTCCTAGCCGATTGCATTGGGTTTCAAGGCAAAATGTAGTCAAATATCTTGAAAGCTGAAGCCCCTAAATTTGCTTTAAATTGATACAATATGATGTTGACTTACAATAAATCTAAGCCCTGTCTCCCATGTACCCCTACAAAGGCATACTTTCTGGTGCGCACGCTAGACTTTCTGGTGAGCACATGAAACTTCAGAAAAACTGCAGGTTTGTTCCATAACTGCAGTTATTTTTTGTAAGAAAAATTATATTCCTTTTGAGCCCTTGAGCCTCTCAAGCTCAATCACTCATCAGTGGATGTCATTTATACCAAAAATAACCGCACTACTTCAAGTGTCAAAACTGCAGTTCTCTAAGTATATAACAAAAAATATGGAGGAATTATCAGCAGTTCATGTGGAATGCAATCTTCTGGACATGTGAAGACAGCATTGCGCTACATAATACTGCACTGTAATATTTTTACATGAAAATATTATTCCACGGCATGGTAGGCCTACTTCAAAAAAGCTGGAGTGTTTTTCTCCCATAACTGCAGCTATTCTTGGTAAGGAGTTTGTTAAGGCTTTCATGGTGCCTAGGGGGATAAATGAGATAAGCCCTAGGTCTAGGTCTCCATGGGATGTAAGCTGTTTGCACGTTAACAAACTTTGAACAAGGGTGCAATGTGACTGCTGAGCATCGAGTTCTGAATTGCAACAGCTGTCCATTTGAACTTTCCATTCAGTGTTTACAATGAAGAATCAACATTGCTTTGCCAAAGCATCGCGAGACTTATCGACCAACCGCATTTGGACTATCGGTCACGTGTTATATATAATGGTGATGCTATTTTTTTTCCCTTGGTACATTCTTGAAATTGTGATTTGTGAAATACAGCAATGGGTCGAGGACGCTTACTGTAGAGCATTACTATAAGGTATCTATTTGTATGTATATGTACTGTTCAAAATAAGGATTCTAGCCAATATCTTCAGACCAGTTTTTGCAAGGTTTATAGCTAGCCTGATGTCCAAATAATTTGGACTGTAGTTCGGCTAATCTAGCAAGCTAGTATCTAACTTGTCTCAGCAATTAGCTTGGCATACAGTTAGCCGGGTAGCTAGCTACCTAACAGTGTGTACAGCATAGGAAGTAGCAAGCAGGCTAACGTTAACAGATAACAGTTTCTTATGCAGTACTTTTCACCATCTACACATTGTTGTTGTGCTCCATTGGCCGTCTATTATTGTCTGGTTGTACGAAGATATCAACAGCCATCCACAAGTTGGGTAGTTTTGCTTGTTAGAAGAAATAAACAGTGATAAGCAATTTTCTAACTTAGCTTAGCATGGCAAAACCAGTAACGTTAGTTTATAAGATGGCATAGTTTTTAATAGAGTAGTCAGATTTGACTCGTTTCTTTCAACGTCTAGTTTCATGTTTGGACGTAGGATTTTATCGTTGTTATAACGTTAGCTATTTGGATAGACGCGTTAAGTTAACGTTAACTTATTCGATTTGGTTTGCGGCTAACGTTATTGTTTTGACAGTTTCTAGGTTAACGTTAGATGCGTTGCGTGTAAACAGGAAGTTGCTGATGAAGTGTCTTGTGACAGTGTGCAGCTTTTAGAAGTGTTCATGCACCGTTTAATGAAGTCGAAACAGAAACCTTACCACTCCTCATTCTTAAACATCCTTTCCTTGTCACACGACTAAGCAATTCTACTGTCAGCTGACAGCTTCGGAGCATTGGTGTGAACTCTTTTCAACCCAGGGAAAACATTCGCAGCTGGCCATCACTAACGGTACCTATTAATTTGCCCTGACTGGTTGTTGCGCCAAACTGCTTATCAGTTGAGAAAAGAAACAATATAGAAAACTATGTTGCTAATACTGCTCAACCACAGTTGCACAATTATGCTTGTTTTCGCAGTAGTGTCATGAGACCAAGACGTTGTTCAGGATTTGGTTGCACGTCAAGTGCGGCTTTTGTCATAGCCCGGTTTCGGTCAGCATTTACCTTACCTTTTTATATATATATGTATGTATATATGTAATTTTTTCTCCTAGAGTAAATTCGAACACTCTGACCAAGGCCCCAGGAGTCGGTGTGTTCCGAGTTTGGCCTTCTGCACTGCGCTCTCTGTCCAAGGCAGGGGAAATGTCGAGCACAGCCATGAAGAAAAAGGTGATTGCTCTTTTTGTGTTTGTGTGTATGTGGTGTGTAGTAGCTTTACATTTGCCAAGTCCACATTTTCGTGTTAATAGCATTGTTATAATCTATAAACCCTTAAGAAAGAATAGGCTTGCTAGAAAATGCATGGGGAATATATAAGCTCCAGGCTAGGTCACAGCTGTTTGATCGACACCGTACATTTATGCAACCTCGGTGTACCCGCAGGTGGCGCTCTTGATGTATGTTTAGACTCATTAAATGTGAAGATCACAATTCTACAATTTAATACAAGTATGGGCAAATTCAGTGAATAGCTTCGCACTGTCCATTAGCTGTTCTGTGTGTGTGTGTGTGTGTGTGTGTGTGTGGCCAGAAAGACTCATGCACAGTCCTGGCTCTGTAAATGGGAAACAAACATCGCCAATCTCTCTCTGGCTCTTTCTCTCTCTCTCGCTCTCTCTCTCTCTGTTTCTCCCTCTCTCTCACTTTCCTTCCCTCCCACACACATTTCCTCCATCTTGTCAGGTGCTGCTGATGGGGAAGAGTGGGTCAGGGAAGACCAGCATGAGATCAATCATCTTTGCGAACTACATCGCTAGGGATACACGAAGGCTTGGAGCCACGAGTAAGCAACCTGCACCCGCAACTGAAGTCACACCAATTACTGTGTGTTTGTAATTCATGAATTAGTCATTGGCTCTTTTACTTCTTTAACCCTCCCAACAGTCACCCTAAAATCAGACACCAAGTTAATCTTTCCTCTCTTCGAATAAGAGGCAAATACGGGTCTATGGGTCCTCCAATGGCAGTTAAGTGGGTTTCTGCCACCACTTGAGTGAAAGGCTAAACAGTTTGGTGTTTGCTGCAGCCGTTAGCTGACCTAAGCGCAGAATTTTGAGTCACTCCACTTAATGTATGGGAAAGAAGCTGTCATTGAACATTTTCAAAGACTCTGACTGGTGTTTTGGTGTGTGTATTTGTAGAGTGTCTGTTAGTGTGTGAGAGAGTTTCTTTGCCAAGCTTTTTTGCAGGTGGTCAGGAAATGAAAGAGAGGAGCCTTAACGACGTGTTTGTGTGTGCGTGTTTGTGTGTGTGTGTCCTTTCTGCAGTCGATGTTGAACACTCCCATGTGCGTTTCCTGGGAAACCTGGTGTTGAACCTATGGGACTGTGGCGGGTAAGCAGGAACTCACAGAGCTATGACATCAGCACACCATAATTCCTTGTGGGCCATTTGGCCATTTCATTAGTGTTCCAGTAACCCATTATGTCTTCCTGCAGAGTGACTGACTTATTAATCCCTGCAGTACTTCTTATAATGACGATCAAAAACATAAGATGCATTGTTGAATAGATGAGCTTCAATATAGAGTAAATGATAAATGTCACAGTGGTGAAGCAAAAACTGCTAACAGGATGACTCATTGTAATCCATCAAACCTAATCATGTATTTTCTGTGCTTATGCTATCAGAACATGTTCTGTCCTTGATGCGGAATAGTGTTGCTCTATTTGCCAACTGGTTGGCATTAGTGGGTATGTGTGGGGGTATTAGTGAGTAGGTAGTCTCTCATGAACCCCACCCTCACCCTATACTGGGCTCTTCTCCCTCACAGGCAGGACACGTTCATGGAGAACTACTTCACCAGCCAGCGGGACAATATTTTCCGCAACGTGGAGGTGCTGATCTACGTGTTTGACGTGGAGAGCCGCGAGCTGGAGAAGGACATGCACTACTACCAGTCCTGTCTGGAGGCCATCCTGCAGAATTCGCCCGACGCCAAGGTCTTCTGCCTGGTGCACAAGATGGACCTGGTGCAGGAGGACCAGAGAGACCTGGTGAGCAGGGGCTGGGTGGGTGGTTGTCTGAGTGGGACAGGTGACCCCTGTGTGTGTGTGTGTGTGTGTGTGTGTGTGTGTGTGTGTGTGTGTGTGTGTGTGTGTGTGTGTGTGTGGAGGTGGGGCTTATAATACCAAGAACATGGTTTTATTGACCAACAGAGCTAGTGAGCGAAGCTGAGCGGTGCAAATATCCCGCTCCTCGCTCAGGTGGCTGCTCACTTGGCCGCTCCTCCACTCAAATTCACGTCAGGTCGCTCCCCTCAATTTCGCTCCCCGCTCCACTTCAAAATCCTCCCTCTCTTGTGAAATCGCTCCACACTTGCTCCAATTTAAAAGAGGGAGAAATAATCTACAAGTCGTATTGTCATCTTAAACAGAAAACTTAAATCCCAAAGAACTAAGAGCACCGACAATATATTTTACTCAGAACATTTATTTTAAAAGATAGTGTAACGACAATAGTGAAACGACGAACAAGCTTGGCAACGTCAATGCACAATACTTTAGCCTTCTACTTGATATGAAGCATATTCAAAATTGCTCACGTTTTTCTTTGCTCTGCGTGTGTTCCCGTAGCACTCATGTTTCCGAAATGTGTCTTCTTAGATTCCAAAATTAATCTTTACTCACTGAAACCGTTTTACCACATGGTTGTTCTCGCTGTACATTGTTAGTATCTAGTTGTTTTGTAGGAATATCAGTTTCCTTTCTAAAATATTTAGCGAACTCCATCCCCATCAACGAGCTTAATGGACAAATATTTGAAATTAAACAGACTTGGTTTTATTTGGAAGAAATTAATTCTGGGTCGATTTGGGCATACGTCAAACTCGAAGTGTGAGCGGTATCGGAGCGAAATTGAAGCGGAACAAGAGCAGCCGCTCCGGCCTCTAAATTAAAAAGCGCTCCGCCCTCCAACAAAATTCCATCTGCCCCACTCCTCGCTCGTGCTCCGCTCCGCTCACTCGCTGTCTTACCTTTAGCTGCATCTGCAGCTCCTGTTTTATTTACTCCCGTGTGTGTAGTCCCATAGTTCCTTTCATTTGTCATCAAACATTTAATGTTTTTCTTTCCCTTTAGCCTGCATTGCTTTTTCTTTCATATGGTGTAAGCTTTCACTCTATGTTTGGTGTTGTAACTGAACTACTCCTGGTTTTACTCCAAATCTCAGATCTTTAAAGAGCGCGAGGAGGACCTGAAGAGGCTGTCTCGTCCACTGGCGTGCACCTGCTTCCGGACCTCCATTTGGGATGAGACCCTCTACAAGGTGAGCCCACCCTCCTGACTCACACACACGCACACACACAGCACTGGATGCACAGAACAGTCTGAAGTCTTGAGCAATCTTGCAAATCAGCAGCTACGGTGGATTTTGACAGTGACCGTTTGTTTTTTCATGAGTTCGTTCTTATCAGAGTTCCCTACTCAATCCAGACTCCAGTCAGCTAGCATGGCAGCTCTCAGGTCTGCAGCAGCTAGGTGCTGTGGCTAGCGGCAGATCTCTCACAGATCGCCCACAGCTGCCTTGAGCAATGTCTCTGACCAGACATTGGAAGTACAGCGTTGTTCACGGATGGATGGATTTCAGAGGCCCACGGTAGTCATGGCGAGCTCTTCAGCCCAATGGACTAAAGTTAACTTGACGTTACGGTATCAGCCGACTTAAAAGCAGAACAAAAGGACTAAGAATAGCACAAAAACAATCGAAGATAACATCATTATACAGAAAATACGTTCAACTAGACAAGTAAGTACAAAAATTGAACAGAACATTAATACAACACATATAATGCAACACAATATCCTACTCATATAATGCAACACAATATCCTATGCTATACAAAACAGAGCTAGAGATTACTATTATAACATAGGATATAGAGATGCACCGACTGCAATTTTCTGGGCTGATACCGATTTCTGATTTTTCATGGAGTTTGACCCTTCCGATTTCATTTCTTCTAACCATTTTACAGCACACACAAATAGTTATAGTTTCTTCTTCAAGTCTAACTTCAGCTGCAGTATCAAACTATAATACTTCCCAGTGTGGGACATTCATTCCACACACTACTAAATGCATTGTGTTATGGAACACCCATTTTTTTCTTCTCACATCCAATATCCAACTAAAAATACAAAAACAATTTTCATGATACATTTGAACATGCTGCCATGGAACATATTTTCATATGCATTGATGCATTTATGGGAGGGTGAGGGAAAAGTGGGAGTATCACACAAACACAGGGGAGGAGAAGTGCTAATAGCGATTGATTAGGTGCTCCGCCATATGTATGAAAATTTTGCGGTGAAAAACGTTAATCCAAATTCCGGTTAAATGCATAGAAACTTTCAGAGACGGCTGATTTTAGTAGGCCATGTCAAAAGCAACTTTAACTTTTGTTTGCCTTTCTAATTTGTTATCGTCTGTTCACAATCGGTTAACTCCGTTCAGCTGCGCTTGTGGTTCAGCTGTGGGCATGCAATTAGCGGCAGGGACGGGCGGTAATGAGCGCTGTTTACGTAGCCTAATGAAGTGACGGCTTAGTTAATTCCACACAAAGCACAGCGTTCGCTTTCTGCGCATAGAAAAACTCGGTATTAGCGCTTTCTTTGTATCCAGCCCTGAGTGCTGGCCTTTGCTAGCTCCTTCAAACTTTGCAAACTCAGATGGGTGATGTTTCAAGTGTGGTCTGCGAGTGCATTTGACCGACATAAAATCGGCACGTCTCAGACTGACCGACTGGTCGCCGGTCATGGTCGATCATGTAAAATCGGCCAATTCCGGTCACCAGCCGATCAATCGGTGCATCTCTAATAGGATATACATACATAAGGATAAACATCAGATACAAATATATGTAATTCAATAAAATATAACATGATACAGTTGAAATATGTTTATTATTAGGCTCAAAAAAGAAAGAGTTTTGGTCATGAGCCAAAGAAGCTCATGGCCAAAGAAGCTAAAGATCCCAAAGGTTTGGAGTACAGTAGATGATGTACCTGTTATATTATGGTGCTTAAGTGAAGAAGGACTCTTGTTTGAGAGTAGTCTTCACTCCTCGTTGGCGTGGTCCACTTGTGATGTAGATGACCCCACCCCTGCTGATGGAAAACAGATCTGATACGTCAGATTCCCACTGCTCTGGGATAATAAGGGGTCACAGCCTCCAGAGTGGTGTGCGACAGACATCTGTTTTACTATGGAATGGCTTGTGGAATTTTATACTGTACGCTCATGATAAGATAGACTGAGTCACAGTCTGGTCTCTTACTTTTTGGCACCTTTTCAGAAGATTACAGGGTATATTGGCAGTGGTTCAGAGACCTAGTGAGTGACTGAAATTATTCTCACTTTAAGTTGTAATGCTTGACTGCCTCCACAGGGAGGTCAGTGAAGAGCCCTTGCCTCTGACCGTTAATGATTTTAAAGGCAGTTGTTCACTTTACGTTTAAAACGACATTTATTCACTGTCTGTGTGGTTCTGGTGTCTGGTTCATTTTGTTTAGTGGAAAAGAAAAGGCAGTGTATATAAATGTGTGTGAGAGAGAGGGAGAGGAAAGAAGACGGAGAAAAAATACAGTATGTGAATACATGTCTGACGTCTGTTTCCTCTCTGTCTGTCTTTCCTTCCTGTCTCCAGGCCTGGTCCAGTATTGTCTACCAGCTCATCCCCAATGTCCAGCAGCTGGAGTCCAACCTGCGCAACTTCGCCCAGATCATCGAGGCCGACGAGGTCCTCCTGTTTGAGAGGGCCACGTTCCTGGTGAGTGTGTGGCCTTCGTCAGACCCTATCCTCAGCTAACCGCTGTTCCCCATACAGCAGAGCTGGGCACAGTGTATGCAGCGGTATTGTTTTTCAGGTAAGGGAGGGAGAGAGTAGTGGAGAAATCCTTCCATGTATCGTATATCAGCCATTTTGGATCAGGAAAAGTGGCACTCTCTTGGGTGGTTGGTGTTTATGATGAGTCGGGGCTTGAGTATGTCAAGCTAAACTTGAGTTTTTCTACGTGTGTGTGTGTGTGTGTGTGTGTGTGTGGCTTCACAAATCATTAATTTTATCGGAAAACTACCCAGCTGGCCAGAAAAAGCCCAGTGTATGTGCAACATGATATTGCCTGAAACATGGCTGCTTTTCAGCTGTCCATTGAGCTGTCAGGTCTCACCACGACACCTCCTCCGCCGGCCCTGAGCGGCCAGGCTGAAGAATCTATGTCACTTCCTGCTTAGGCGCGCGCAGTGCACCATCAGCCATTTTTAGCGGCGGTTCAGGCAGAGTTGCTGGCGGCAACCAAGGGGAACATCAGTCCTGCTGAGCCTGCTGGATGTCCTCGCTCGACCCCGGCGCCGAGAGCGGTAGGTTCACGGACGAGCCCTCCCTGTTCTCCGCCAAGGACGACAGCATTAATGCTGAGCGATGCCAAGCGCAGTAGAGTGCGGGGCCTGGACGCTCCAGGAGCACCGCAGATGTCAGATCATCATTACAAGGGGGACACGAAGGGATGTAGAAAACAAGGCAGGCAGTCAGAATCGAGAAATACAGACACGCAGAAAGAGGAATGGAGTGAAATGCAGACAGACATGCAGACACAGACGGACGGACATGCAGACACAGACGGACAGACATGCAGACATGCAGACAGGGTGTAGACTAAAAAAATACATTACACAGATGTGGCAGCCAGGAGAATCCAAAGGTTTGCTGTTACTCTTTGCTAGAGTCCTTTCACAATCATGGGTAATCCACATTTCCCAGATATTCACAGAAATTAGGGAAATGAAGGCTAAGCAGCTCCAGAGCTTTAGAAAGAGAAACGGGGATTAGCTCATCACTTTAGGGAATTTCCATTGAAACCAGATGGTGTGTGCAAGGTGGGACAAGCAGGTTTTCTGGTATGGTGGCTTGCAGTCAAACAAAAAAAACAAAATGTGTGCTGGGTTATCAAATAATTAAAGCCAATCCAAAGAAAGTGAGCAAGCATATTATGTAGATACGCATTTAATGATTCTTCATTTTCCCCAGATATTTGGCAAAATTGCTCACTGTTCATTTGCTAAAAAACATTCCTGCAAAAGTGTTGTTTTATCTCTGTAATACTAGGTTGAGGAATGGCAAAAAAATAGGTGTTCCGTTGAGTTTGCTAATAGTCATGATCAGGGCCATTGTAAAGAGAAGTGTGGATCTTCTGATATTTTGCATCTGAAAGGTATGCATACACTTATTCCCCCCATGCCCCATGACAATAAAATGGACGAGGAGCCAAGAAAGTTTCACAACTGCAATGTTTTGTTGAATCTTGGGGTTTGGTGTTCAAAATCAACAGTGAGACACCACCTCCACGACCTGAAGCTCCACCAGAGGTCCACGAAAGAGGCTGTTCCTGAGACCAAGATACACACAAGATACATACAAGAACTAAGGACTCGCTTGGCAAAAAACTGAGCATTTTTGAATCATCATGTTTGGCAAAAAAGGGGACCGCACACATACACATAGAATGGGACCTTTGGGGTTGTCTTGGTGCTGGTGATTCAGGCGCTCCTGTTAAGGTCGTTGGCATAATGACTTCCATTCGATATGGCAATATTTTAGTCGAAATCTGGTGGCCAGAAGGGTGAAACTGGGAGTTGATTTGGTCGTCCAACAAACACATTAAAAATCGACAAAGAAATGGTTGCTGCAACACAAGATCAATGTTTCGTAATAGCCCTCGGTCTATAGACACAAACTCCATTGGAATTCTGTGGTCTCAGTTGATGACGACAGTTCACTAGAAACAACCCAATAATCTCAAAGTGAAAAATTTCCTGCATGGAAAAGTGGTCATAGATCTCTCCACAAATGCTCTTCTGCCTCGTTAAACACAAAAAAGGTTGCGTGCTGTCACTCATTAGAAGAATATTTTTCACCAGAGGAAGAGGCCCCAAGTATCACACATTGCATGTGTCTTAGCTCATTTGCATAAAGGAGGCCAGTCACTCTGGAATCGACTGTACAGTGGTGGAGCATTTCCTGAAAGCATTGTTGAACATCACAGTTAAATAATACAAACCACCATTTTGAGCAGCCTTTCAGGAAAGTCCAGGCTAGTTCATTCTCTGTATGGAGATGTGGGATGTAATAACGTGTCTGGTCTCTGAGCCTAGGAATTGCATTGCTGATATTGATTTGATACTGTCAAGTATGTGACAAAAGCAACTCATGCGTGCGGCGTGCGTTGGAGGTACTGATGAGGTGGGAGGGTTATTGATGGGGCCGGCGGGAGCTCGGTGTAGAGCAGCGTCCAGGCCGCGGCTCAGGTCATCTGGGGTCAGGCCAGCGGGAGGAGTGTGCGGTGAGGTGGCCTGTGGCTGAGGGGGTCGTTAATCAGAAAGGAGGAACTCCTCCTCGCCAGTGTCCAGGGGGAGCAGCAGCAGGAAGATGAAGGGTCATCAGCCAGACAGCTGTTCATCTGCATCTCTCTCTCTCTCTCTCGTCCTTTACTTGTCTTTCTGGCCAGATGCCTTTTCCTGTCGTCATGATCTGTGTCTTCTTTTTATTACAGTGCATGCAAATGCACTGTATTGTTTCTTCTTCTTCTTCTTCTTCAAAATCTTTTTATTACAGTGCATGAAAATGCACTGTACTGTTATTCCAAGGCTTTTTCTTCTTCTGATTATTATTATAGTGCATGAAAATGCACTATATTGTTCTTCCAAGTCATCTTATTACAGTGCATGAAAATGCACTGTACTGTTCTTCCTAGACTTCTTATTACAGTGCATGAAAATGCACTGTACTGTTCTTCCTAGGCTTCTTCTTATTCTTATTCTTCTAACGCATTTAATGCAGCTTCAACCGTTTAACGTAGTCACATGGTTAGCATAGTTAGCATGTTAGTTAGCATAACTATTAAAAATGATTAGCTAGGTTAGCTAAGTCACATGGTTAGCATAGTTAGCATTTTAATATTGTTAACATGCTAGTTAGCATAACTAATAAAAATTATTAGCTAAGTTAGCTAAGTCACATGGTTAGCATAGTTAGCATTGTTAACATAGTTAACAGCATTAGCATTATTAACTTTTAAAAAAAAAACTGCTAGAAAACATTAGCTAAATTAATAAAGTTAAGTAACTTGTTTAACATTATTATCTTTGTTAACATAGTTAGCATAACTGCTAGCAAACATTAGAGCCATTCCAACTGTCAGTTATCGTCAACTATCTACCTAAATAATTTAACCATTTAAACTATCCACCTATTTAACTGTTCAGTCATTCCAACTATATTAAACCTCCTCTACCTAGCAAACAATATAGTTTGTTTTTACTCTGTATGATATTTTACATCATATTTTTGCATTTTCATGCACTGTATTTCCTTCAGGAAATGCTTTTCTAGTTATAGTGCATGAAAATGCACTATACTGTTCTTCCAAGTCTTATTACAGTGCATGAAATTCTTCTTCTTCTTCTTCTTCTTCTTCTTCTTCTTCTTCTTCTTCTTCTTCTTCTTCTTCTTCTTCTTCTTCTTCTTCTTCTTCTTCTTCTTCTTCTTCTTCTTCTTCTTCTTCTTCTTCTTCTTCTTCTTCTTCTTCTTCTTCTTCTTCTTCTTCTTCTTCTTCTTCTTCTTCTTCTTCTTCTTCTTCTTCTTCTTCTTCTTCTTCTTCTTCTTCTTCTTCTTCTTCTTCTTCTTCTTCTTCTTCTTCTTCTTCTTCTTCTTCTTCTTCTTCTTCTTCTTCTTCTTCTTCTTCTTCTTCTTCTTCTTCTTCTTCTTCTTCTTCTTCTTCACGTAGAAACTTCATTCAAACTATGTTACGTAGGTCTTACTTAGGACATCTGGGCAATGTATTTTTCATCTTTGTAACTTTTATACTTTTTAAACTATTTATTAAAAACTACTCAAAATTTCCCCATAGACTTAACATTAGGCTGATGACATCACAATGGACTAATTAACTTGATTTGCACCTGTATCAACTTCCAGCTGCTCATCTAGGCCCCATCAAAGAATCAGTTCAACTGATTGCACCTGTATCAACTGCTTTCTGCTGAACTAGGCCAACTCTCTGTGTCTCTCCATTCTACAAGGATATAAGGCACATTTCATCCAACTTTCTATCCATTCATCCTCTTCAAACCATTTACTCATCCACCCATTAAACTATCCCATCAACATCCATTAAACAATCTGCCTATCAACATCCATTACACTATCTACATTTAAACTATATACTCTGTTCAACTATTTCCTCTGCCCACAACTGTTTAAAAATAAATGTCCTCACTACAATGATTCACTATCAAATAATTTAACTATTTAAACTACTCAACTATTTAACTGTTCAGCCATTTCAACTGTCAGTTGTTATCAACTATGACTCCTGCCAACTGTTTCCAAATAAAAGTTTGTTTGCATTTTATGTTAATATACAGTATGTCTATATTTTCATGCACTGGTAATTTTTTCGAAATTACATTTTCTAGTTATTCTTCCCACCAAATTTCTGCGTCTAATTCAGCTTCAACCGTTTAACGTAGAAACTTCGTTCAAACTTTGTAACGTAGGTCTTGAAAAGGACACTTAAGGAATGTATTTTTCACTTTTGTAAACTTTATACTTTTTCAGATATTAACAAAAAACAAGCTTATTTTTCCCCATTGACTTTACATTAGCACTATGACATCACAATGGACTAATTAACTTGATTTGCACCTGTATCAACTTCCAGCTGCTCAACTAGGACCCATCAAAGGGCCAGTTAAACTGATTGCACCTGTATCAACTGCTTTCTGCTTAACTAGGCCAACTCTCTGTGTCTCTCCATTCTACAAGGATATAAGGCACATTCCATCCAACTTTCTATCCATTCATCCTCTTCAAACCATTCACTCATCCACCCATTAAACTATCCATCAACATACATTAAACAATCTGCCTATCAACATCCATTCAACTTTCTGTCTATCAACATCCATTACACTATCTACATTCAACTTTTAAACTATATACTCTTTCTCAGGCTTTAAGCATACAATCTGGCTCTCTTAAGAATACAGATTCTGTTCCTATTTCCTCTGCCCACAACTGTTTCAAAATAAATGTCCTCACTACAATAATTCACTATTAAATAATTTAACTATTTAAACTACTCAACTATTTAACTGTTAGACATTTTAACGTACAGTATGTTTATATTTTCATGCACTGGTAATTTCCTCGAAATTACATTTTCTAGTTTTTTTTTCAAACTTGTTCTCTTTCTCTCTCTCTCAGGTGATCTCTCACTATCAATGTAAGGAGCAGCGCGATGCTCACCGCTTTGAGAAAATAAGCAACATCATCAAACAGTTCAAGCTGAGCTGCAGGTACAGCATGCGTGCTTTTGTGAAAATTATGCCAGACTATTGTTGACCGTGCACAATACTAAACTTAGTGCCAAACTTATCAGACTCTTTTTTTGCTCACCCGTCTCACCTTCTTATCTGTGTGTGTGTGTGTGTGTGTGTGTGTGTGTGCGTGTGCGTGTGTCAGTAAACTGGCAGCTTCCTTTCAGAGCATGGAGGTGCGGAACTCCAACTTTGCCGCCTTCATTGACGTCTTCACCTCCAACACGTACGTCATGGTCATCATGTCTGACCCTTCCATACGTAAGTAGCCCTTGTTTATCACTCACACATTGTTTCCTGTGTGTGTGTGTGTGTGTGTGTGTGTGTGTGTGTGTGTGTGTGAAGAGTGCGTGCGATTCTCAAGTGTTACTTTGGACTGCACTACTTACTTCACGGGTTTGAAAATGAAATGCCTGGCTTATCTGTATACACATTTTTATTTGTGTCTTTCTGCATGATGGACTTCTGTGTTTATGTCAAAAAGTCGTTTGCGTGTTTCATGTCTGCCGTGCGTGTGTGTGCGTGCAAGTGTGCATGCTCGTATTTGTGTGTGAGACAGAGAGAAAGAGAGTGCACACATGAGTTTTATATATCCACATGCATAAATAATTCAATATTGACAGTTACTTTTCTAACAATGATTGCAAAAAAGCTTTTTTTTTTCCTCTTATGATGTAGAGGTTCTTAACCCATTTGTCCTTCTTTCCTCTCCCCGCCTCCCCTCTCTCTTTCTTTCTTTCCTTCCTCTTCTCTCCTCCCTCGCTTTCCTCCTCTTCCCTCCCCTGGACACTGCAGCCTCAGCGGCCACCCTCATCAACATCCGCAACGCCAGGAAGCACTTTGAGAAGCTGGAGAGGGTAGACGGCCCCAAACACAGCCTGCACATGCGCATGCGCTAGAGGACACACACAGACACACACACACTTACGCACACACACTCAGGTCAGTAAATATGGAACACACACACATTCACAGACGTACACAAGTTTTTAGGTTTTAATGTTCCAATGCACGTTAACACAGTAGGCAAATTAATATATGGTTATCACAGACATATATTTAACACCGGACTTGACAGGGAAACGTAGTCATTATAAGCACATGATAAGACATGCAAATGTGAGCTTTAATAATGTGTATATAATTTAAAACACAGGACCATAGTAAAGTACTATGTATCCATATACACATCCATAATGGAGAGCTCTGTAAACATCATGCACATGTTTACGCAAAGCAAGTGCACATGCATATGTGCACACTCACACACTCTCTCTTTCACACACACACACACACACACACACACACACACACACACCATATGGTCAGTCAGGCTTTTCTAAGCACACAGATGTTTGTCTCCATCTAACAAGGGTGTGTATTTACAGTCCAGTCCCAGCTGTCCCATAGACGTGCTCACATTCACATGCCTGTCTCCTCGAAGCACACACTTTCATTAACCATAGACACACTGTATGATGTCAATTGCTCACACGCACAAGTTGTCGGTGATAACACTAACAAACACACACACACATGGTGCTGTCTGTGAAGGGAAACAACGCTGATAACAATCAGTCGGTCAAACAATAAGCAGAAGGCCGAACCCTCCACCAATTAAGCCACACAGTACACAAGCAGCCATGGCAACACTTCAAAGAGCGCCGTAACAAAGCTGCTCGACGACGCCAAGTTTTTTAAACGAATCCCAGGCCACCCAGGGGCCAGCGCACGTCTTCTCTCTCAGGGCTCTCCCTGACCCACAGCTCACCCAGGGTGCTGCTCAATTAGCCAGTGGGTCTAGCTGGTGATATGCACGTTACTCTGAAAGTGTAGGCTGCTCTTCTAATCCATTACGTTGCATGTTAAACACGCATTAAACATGCGTTAAACGAAATACGTTGGTTTGGACTGAGCCATAAATACTGGACATATATGGACTGAGCCATACATAATCAACATGTTGATTTATGAGCACAGAAAAGAGGTGTTCTTGAGTTAAAATATCGACAACCTTTCACAAGACGTGTATTGCATCTTCAAATATGGCACTTCCACCTCTATTCATTTTATGGGGTAGTTACTGTCACCATACTGTTACTGTTGAAAGATAGTAATTACACTCTTATTTATTCAGTGGCTTTGCTTTAGTTGTGGTCATTATTTGCCCAGTTTAACATAAAGAATCAACGTGCACACATTGTGAGGCTCTCTTCTCTCGGTAGCAGAGATGAGATTGATCTTCTTGCTGCTTCACATGTGTGTTGAGAGGTAGAAACCAGGACCACCTGCTGGACCTGTGAAGTCTACATTGTCTTAATACGCAACACACGACCATATATCCTGTGGCATATTTACACTAACGGCTACTAATTTCACTTTTATACTGTCATTTTTAATGTCAAGCCCACACCCATTCACTTGGTCTTAGTTTCTCAATCTCATGTGCACACACACATATACACAGACTCACTTGCATGTCTAGCCCTACGATGACCCTGTTCACACGGTAATGTTTTAGTAATGTGTGAATTTATTTTTGTATAAATGTTATTATAGCCTAGTTGTCATAATGATGTGATGGTTTAAGAGGTGTGATTGATGATGTGAGGTTAATAATGTCTCCAGTATGATGGGACCTACCCTTAATAAGTGTTTAGTTGTTCTGTAATTATACGGAGATTTTCCTGTGATTATAAATGATAACAGGGAGGCTACACCGAGTGCGACACTAAAGTGCTCTGTTCGTACAGTAACATGTAAAATCCATTTTAGAAGACTGGTCTTTTTTTTTTTTTCGAACGTACGCTCCGCTATCACGTCTGGTGTAGCTTCTTCCATTGATTATAGTGGAAGCTAAGTGCTGCAGCAGACACGTCGCCAACGGAACGCTTCAGTTGCGCGCCCGGTTGTAGCTCCCCTGTAAGTCAGGTAATTACACAAGTTATGTAACTGTAGCTAATTATTTTGAACAAACTAACTCAGCATGTACAACCCTGTTTCCAAAAATGTTGGTGCACTGTTTAAAATATAAATGAAAACAGAATATGGTTAGTAAATTATTTAAACCCTATATTTAATTGAGAATTGTGCAAAGACAAGATATCAGTTATTTTTGTTTTGGAAAATATATATTCATTTTTAATTTGATGTCCGCAACAAGTGTTGCCTTACCCCTTCTTTTCACACCAGGCTGTTAATGTTTGGGAACTGAAGAGACCAGTTGTTGGAGTTTTGAGAGTGAAATGTTGTCCCATTCTTGCTCAACATACGATTTCAGCTGCTCAACAGTCTGGGGTCTTTTTTTTTTCTTACATGATTCACATGATGTGAAGATATATATACTTATAAAGATCCTGACTGCATGCAGGTCATTTTAGAACCTGTACTCTTCTGTTATGGAGCCATACCATACAGAGTGTAGTTTGACATTGTTTTCCTGAGGTATTCAAAGCCTTTCCTGAAAAAGACGTCTGCATGACAGAATATGTTGCTCAAAAACTCACCCCTATACCATCATAGATGCTGGCTTTTGAAATGTGCAACAAGTTGGATGGTCCCTCTACTTTCCAGCCCAAAGGATGCCAAGAGTCCATGATAGTTTTCCGCTTTGCCTCAGTCCATCTTAAATGAGCTTGGGCTCCGATAAGACGGCAGAATTTCAAATGTTTTTTTATTTGTATGGTTTTAGCCAGCATTTGTGGGTGCAGCGTCAAACTGTGTTCAGAGACAACAGTTATCGGATGTTTTACTGAGCCCATACTATGATTTTTCTTTAGAGAAATGTGAGGGCCCAAAGATAACGGCCGTCCAGTATTGTTGTTCAGCCCTGTCCCTTGTTTACAAAGATTTCTGTGGATTCTTTCACATTGAGCTGCATTGTTATGTTGCATTTTTACCCACTTATGTTTTCTCTGCATCATTACCTCTGAGAGACTTTGCTTCTCTGGAATGCTCTTTTTTATACCCAGTCGTGGTGCCAGGTAACCTAATCGGTTATGAAATATTCCTCTGAGTGTTTTCTTTAGCATTACACCACTTTTCCATATACAGTATAACGTTCCTTTTGTCACTCACGACCCAACTTTTTTTGAGATGTGTTTCTGACATCAAGCTCAAATTGAGCGTATATTTTTCATGAAATAATCAAATTTCAAGGTTTGATATAATGACTGTCCTTTTTGCATCTACATTTTTTTTTTACGAGATTTGCAGATGATAACATTTGGTTTTTATTTACATTTTGCACAGCGTCCCAACATGTTTTAATACGGGGTTGTACTTTTCTTTATCTCATTCTTTCTGCAGACACTATTTACTAAGCCCTGCTTTTGTATTCATATCGCTAATAGTTTTGTTTTGTGTGTGTGTGCGTGTGCATGTTGACGTGTGTCTGCGTGTGTGCTGTCCACCAGGGGGCCTGTGCATCATGTTAGTCCCACATCTGTGGGGGGTGTCGCTGCTGCCTGCTGTCCTCTCAGCTGTGTGCGGCCGGCTTCTCCAAGACTTGTCTTCATCATCTTCATCCTTGTCCTCAACTCAATGACGAGAAGAGACGCCTCAAACACTGCAGGCTTTTCCTTTTGCTTTCTCCACCCCGCTTACCAGTGCAGCCCACAGCAGATGGATGAGAATGGGATGAGAGAGAAGTTGGGGTAGCAATGACTTTTTTTTTTTTTTTTTTTTTTTTTTATATAAATGTGCCATAATGTATGTACACACAAACACACACACACACACATACACACACAAGCAGTGAACTACTCTTTCTCTTCTGCCCTGTCAGTTCACTGTGAGATGTTGTTTTTTTTTGTTCATTTGTTTTTTAGCACTGTTTTTGCATCCAAGTGTTTACAAAGCTCGCTACGGTAGTTGGCCAGGGACACTGAGGATGAATCGACAATAATGTCAACAAAAAAAATCTACACATCTGCACTCTTGTGAAAAACATTGCACACAGTATCTTCTTTTTTCCACAAGAGCTGTTTGTACCTCCCTATTTATTATCCTTGGTGATGGCTTAAATAAAAATCAAATCAACCACAAAACAAAATGGTCTGCATGCTTTTCCTCAGCACTGAAATGGAGAATAAACAGAGACCTTGTGGAACAGAACTGCATTCCACCCTGTGACCAGAAAAGGATTTCGTTCATGGAAAGCCCAGCACTTTGGGCCTTAATTCCACAAAATTCCCACTGATCTCATTGATTTAGCAGGGACTTAAACTATGAGCCACATAATGGAACAATATGATACCTTTTCTGATAAGACTAATCACTCTGATATTTTCACTGGATCAGGAACACATTAGAAATGAAGGATTAAGTTCAACAAACACGCTTTCATGTTGTTTGGCTGGCTAATTCTCACCAGGAGAGGGGGGCGATTGAGCGCTCACGTCTACAGGGGAAACTCATCAGCTACATTGTTTGAATTGCAGTTAGTCCAGCATTAGATTTGGCCAGCCTGACTAGTAGTTCCCTCCCGTGCTGTGAATTTTTCTGTCCTCCCAAATCCTGGGCTAGTGCTGGATGTTAACACACAACTGCTGATGCCTTTGCTGAATTTCTCTGTGCATGGTGCACATGCAGATAAAGATGTTTGAGAGTTTTCTCCTGCAGGATTCATTTGGGCAGGATTTCTATCCTGGTGCACCTCAGATGTGTTTAATATGACGCAGGTGCTGGAATCATTAGTGCTTCTTTGAAGTTCATATTACCTGGTGGTTGAGGTTTACTTAATTACAGTGCATGAAAATGTTGTTGTTCAGCAGCAGCAACATCCATCTTATTATGACCGCCGCATCCATCTTATTATGACCGCCGCATCCATCTTATTATGACCGCCGCATCCATCTTATTATGACCGCCGCATCCATCTTATTATGACCGCCGCTACCGAAACCCAAAAAATGCAGTTTTTCCTAAATAACTACCTGAACCGTGGCACCGAGGATGAAGACATTTTTATGGTATGTTGGTCTCAAGGGCCCACATCAACCTAGCCCATAATCACTCATTTGTGATTTGCACCCCCCCCCCCCGGTAAAAAATGAAAATGCAATATCATTCTGCTTTAAGAACGTTCAGAACTGCACCAAATTTTATGTGTATGATTAACCTGACATTCTCTGGGGGTATGCCAAGTTTCGTAGAATTTCATCCACGGGGGGGTCTAAAAAATTAAGTTATGTGTACATTTAGTGACTGTACACTCATTGGCCTGTAGATGGTGGTGCACACATATACACACGCGCACACACACACAGGCACGCATACCATCAGTATCGGCAATTAGAACGGCCGATACATAATTACAAATTCAGTAGGATTAAAGGAAAACCAAATATTCATCATAATAATAATTTGGCTGCATTTCCAGTATTGGCGTCACGTAGTCGTTTGTCCACTAGATGGCGCATCGTTGCAGTGAGACGTAATGTTGTTGGAAGTTAATCTAAAGTGGGTTGGAAAGACACTATGCTTCCTACAAGGACAAGACTGTGCAGTAGTTTACCGCAGAGAACATCGAAGGGTAGGATGATTTTTGCATGACATGTAATTCCCATTTCCTCTTGAAGCCGAAATAAATCTTAGAATGTTTATCGGACATGCTTGTTTTTTACTGCAGGTAGGCTACGTTAATCCTATCAATAGCAGAACGTAGGTAAAATAATGTTACCGTTAGCATGGTTGAGTGATGGAGGCCAATTTGATTATTGATGTATTTGTAGAAAACCATAAATGCGTTTATAGGCTACCAAGCAAATTGATAACAGCACTAATTGTATCTTTCGACTGTCATCTCGTTTGCTTATGACCATAACCTAGGCTACTAACAGGAGCTAAGTGAGTTAGCCACAACACGTTAAGCTACATTGATGGTTTTTAATGGAAAATATATAGGCTACCTGAAAGATAACCTGTCTATGATGCATCCTAAACACCGGGCTGGGACATTTCTGCTCAAAGTCTCAAAAAGCATCTGAGTCAACGTCCATTCCCAAACACCCATATAGGCTACTTCAATCCTCTATTTTCAAAGGTGATTCAAGTAAGGAAGAGCATGGCTCAAAGTAAAGTAACTGAAACTACATAAATTCGTCAAAGTGAATAATTTGTGTCAACTCGCAGCAATGTAGATTTATTAACGCACCCGTGATGATCTACATCTCCATTTAAACCAGATGTTTTAGAGCGCACGTTGAGATGTATTCAGGGCAGGGCTGTACCTACACATATTTGTTGCACGTGCTACAAAAATCATTCTTTGTGATGGATGATTTAGTACCAACGTTACACCGGTCAGATACAGTTTTGCCTATGGCTATTCCGTGAGACTGAGGCGCTTTTTGTTTGTTCGAAGTGCGTGTTTAGGGTGTGAAGTATCCAAACAATGATAACTCTTTCATTATGGCTGCTTTAGCCACAGACCTTGAGCTACTGTACAGTGGGTTGGGTTCCATTTAGAAGTGTCCACTTCATTCGCCCTTTCCGTGATTCACACAGCTACGTGAAATGTATTACTGATATGCAAAACTATTAACTTTTCGCCAAGAGGTGGCAGCTTGATACTGTAAGGTGTAAGCCATTGGTTCCAAAGGAGATTTTATTTGGGTCACCAGCATAGCCTATTGACAAGTGTTGTGTACAGTGGTGGAGGAAGTACTGAAACTCAGTACTTTAGTAAAAGTACAAATACACAGAGAAATATTTACTTTAGTAAAAGTAAAAGTACCACAATGACAACCCTACTTAAGTAAAAGTAAAAAGTACCTGCTTTTAAATGTACTTTAAGTATTTGCATAATGATTTATATACTATATTCTAAAACGAAAAATCAGTATGGGCTGTGGCATTTTAATTAAGCTAGTTTTAGGTTATACTCGACTAGATAGTTTTAAGCTAATGCAATTGTGCTTACCATCTGTGGCCCAGTTTACATTCTGACCTACAATTCTAGAGACTGTAATTCTGGTTATCTAACTAGGGTGATCTGCTGAGTAATATCAGTCAGCAAAACACGAGAGCCTGAAGTTTAACGGGGTAGACAAGGGAAACGTCGGGTGGATCGTAATGCCAATTATGCTGATTGAACAGAAAAGTTGCTGAGAAAGGTGTCTTTATGATTAGGTTCAGACGCATAGACATTGAATGAACGCTCATATTACTACCCCCCAATTGTAGGCTATATGCATCTTTATTTGATCACACACAATTAAGGAATATTTCCTAATCTGGAAAATGTTACGTTTTTTTCCGGCCACCGGTTCATTAATAGTCTACCATTCATTTGTGCCGCAAATGATCAGGCGATGTGACAGAAGCATGGGCATAGCCTGTAACTTCGCTGATCCGCGGATAGCAATCTCATCGGAGAGGAGGCCCTAACGCTGCAGATAACAGACAGAGAAAGGCACAGAACACAGTTGCATGTACAGTGTAGCCATGGGTCTGGTGAATATAGCCTACCGAATGCAGATGGCTACAAGCTCACGCTTTGCCTGGTCTAGACTAGAAGCTTATGTTTCTAAGAATGCACGAAGGCCCAGAATCTTTGGTAGCAACCCGCCCCTGGTAAAACAAAGCGTGTTTGTCAGAGAAAAAAAAACTGATCATAAAATGTATCGTAAAAAGGAACGATGGTGTTGTAGAAATGTAACGGCGTAAAAGTACAGATAATTGCTGTAAAATGTAACGAAGTAAAAGTCAAAAGTATGCACTATAAATTTTACTTAAGTAAAGTACAAATACGTGGAAAATTTACTTAAGTACAGTAGGGTAGACTGAGTACAGTTGAGACACTTTTTGCCCACACAAAATCAAACAAAAAATAGATACTGAAAAGAAGTGATTTTCCACACAACATTCCACATGCCATTTCCTTAGCTTGTAGACTAAAATATTATAAATCAATAATACCCATAAGTAGTTTATATTTTCCACAATTAGCTCATAAACATAAGGTGCATTTTTTGTCTTGACTGTGTCTCAACTGTACCCTATAGAGTACAGTTGAGACACCCACCTGGTACAGTTGAGACACCCATCTTTAATGATGTATAGTTAACTAACCGTTAGTTGGAAAGTTTAATAAATAAAAACATAGCAATTGCAAACTGTTTGTAGTTCGAATTCATTCATTTCATTTAAATTAGCGTTGGTTAAAAGGAATACATCATGAACAAAATGTGACACAGGAACAGATAGCGAACAGTAGCCTACAAATGGAATGTTCAAGTAGCCTAACACAATCCAATGTGTGTCTCAATTGTACCCCGCTGACCACCTCACACATTTCTCTAGATTTTGCAACGACCTTACATGACACAATGCCATAAAATATGCCAGTTTTTAGGACACAGAATAATGTTTGTAATGATACCAGTTACGTTTAACAGTAGCATAAGTGTAATGAGCTATTCATTGTCAAAGGTGCATGGTGAAGTGAAATTCTTACTTTGGAAAAAAAACATGTGCCGATATCCTTGGATGGGAGATACTTTTGTCGTTCAAATTTGCCATGATCAAAGAGGGCACTAATACGCATGTGCATTGCAAAAATCACAACTTGGGGTTGCTGTGCAAGCAAGATATTTAAGGTGTCTCAACTGTACACATGTCTCAACTGTACTCAGTCTACCCTAACGAAGTATTTGTACTTCGTTACATTCCACCACTGGTTGTGTAATAGGCCTAGCATAGGGACAACCTTATATAGCTTATAGTTTGTTAACAGTCACGGTTTTGTCATAACTCCCTCTATGCATTTTTTGCATTTAGAATAGCTCTGAAACCGGGGCTTAACACGCCAGGGGCCAGTCGTGGATATCTCAATACCAAATTTAAACAATATTTCTATCGGGCGCCTACCATGGACTAGGCTGGGTGAAAATCAAAAGATTGCGTCAAAAGATTGAGCTTAACCATGGACCTCATAGTTGCAAAATGCAAGGGAACATGAATCAGCATATTATTTGCACAAATAATAACGGACAGTAGCTCTTCAACTTTGCCCTTTAAAATGTGCATGAACAGTCTCGCAACGCATTTCATGAAGGCCCTTTTGGACATGTCAGTTATTTGCACCACTGGGTAAAACGGCATTTTGTTTTAGACTACTGGTATTTAATTTGTGCATTGACAATAAAGCTGAATATCATTTGAACTAGATGACTAAACTTAGCATATGTAGAAGAAGAAACATTCACAAAAATCCATGACATGACCTCTTTTCTAGATAGCTGTTGAAAACTGCATGGAACTGACAGGGATTGTTTTGTTTAATAATAAATAAATAAATACATTATGCTGCTACCTTCTGCTTTTCCCAAATACAATGTAGCCTACAGGTGTACCTTTCATCAGTCCAGTTGCAATGGATGGACTGTGATGAACTGCCCTACTTGTGATTGTTTAGAGATTTTAAAGGTTTTATAACAATGCTACAAATTTTTTGGCCCAAAAACAAATCTATCCCAGATAGCAGTAGACTCCGGACAGACTCCGCCTTCAAACTGGCAAATCCGTGTAACTGTCACCTCTGTTTTACTGTCGTGATGGAGACATTGACCCGGATCAGACACCAGGGGGCGGAAAGCACAGTCACAACTGATAATGACCAGCCGCCGGAAACGCATAACGCCAATTTTTTAGTTCTAACGATTTGCCGACTGCCTTACGCGCGCCAGAGCTGAGTTAGACATTAACGGAGGCGGTTGGTGAACACGAGAGCTAGTGAAAAGAAGAGTTCGTTTGGTTTGTTTCAGGTAAGCCTATTTGCTTCAACTATATTAGAATGAAATACATTATTTTTGCTTTCATATAATGTTAATGGATCCTTTTGACGTTTACGCTACTTTAAACTGGTCTTGGACAATTAGCTAACGTTAGCTTTTGGGGTAAGCAAGGGTTAATGAAATGTTCATTTTATCCATGTACAAATTAATTTAGCAACGCTTTTTATCCGAAGCGACTTAATTTGGTCAATTTACTTGTTACTTCAGGGCTAGTCTCCCTTAGAGCAACTTGGGCTGAGATTTTAACACACAATTTCCAGGTTAGCATGCTAGCCTGATTTCTTAACCGCTACCGCATCCTCTGTAAGCCAGAAAATAATTGAGATGTGTTCTATGTAGTGAGATACGTGTTTGTATGTTAAAATAATGATTTTATACAGTTAGGCGTGTATCCAAGTATCAAATGATGAATCATGCCTTCTCCCTCCGCCCCCGTCTCTTCAGCCCCAGGACCGAGGCGTTCAGGTGGCGTGACTGGCGTGCCCTGTCTGCAATCCTCCCTTTCAGTAAGTGATAAGTCTTGTAGCACTGTTTAGCCTATGTTTCTGACATTTAAAACTCAAAAACCAAAATATATTACATAAAGGTGTTATCAGGGATTGAAATTCTCGTTTGTACGACGGACAATCGTCATTTGGAAATTTGAATCCCCGGTGGTGCACTCGTAATCAAAGATAACAGTCTCTCTAAAAGCTGAATGTGGAACGCTGGATACGTGCTTCACTCTAGAATCTTTCGCCCTCAGCGTGCGCCATCTTGACTACATAGTGGTAATCGTGGTTGAGAAAACTGAAGCAGCAGCAATGGAAAACACACTTTACAGAGTTACAATCTAGTTATAACATAAACAGTGACAGATTCTTTGTAGTGCTGCAGCGATTAGTCGACTTATTCGACGTAATCCACCATGAAAATTTACAGAGCTGTATAGACCGGTTTCAGGTCCCTAACAATGGAACGAATTGGGATGTTGGCGAGTTATCTATGTTGTGAGATACGTGTTTGTATGTTAAAATAATGATTTTATACTGTTAGACGGGTATCCAAGTATCGAATTAATCATGCCTTCTTCCTCCTCCCCCGTCTCTTCAGCCCCAGGACCGAGGCGTTGAGGTGGCGTGACTGGCGTGAATTCGGCGTGCCCTGTCTGCAATCCTGCCTTTCAGTAAGGTAAGTGTAAGTCTTGTAGCACTGTTTAGCCTATGTTTCTGACATTTAAAACTCAAAAACCAAAATATATTACATAAAGGTGTTATCAGGATTAAAATGCTCGTTCGTATGACGGACAATCGTCATTTGGAAATTTGAGTCCCTGGTGGTGCACTCATAATCAAAGATAACTGTCTCTCTAAAAGCTGAATGTGGAACACTGTTTTTTTTGTTTTGTTTTTTTGTTTTTTTTTTGCTTAAATTGTTTGAACAGGGATAGAAATAGACATTCCACTTTGTCTTCTAATTTGTACCCACCATTTTCAAATGTTTCAAATTTTCTTGTTCCAAGACTAAGACTTGTCATCTTTCTCAAACAAGATTTTTACATTTCCAATCTAGTGGAAGCATTACACACTGCATCACATCATTCATTCTCAAATCATTAACTATCTTGATAATGTTGAGTAATGTCATTTTTGTACAGGAAGCATTAGCCAAGGATTGTCATGTGTGCTGATTGCCTTTCTTGTCTCAACAGGGGCAGTAAGGACAAGATCCACCCACCACCCAGTGCATGCTACATATGTGTGTGTAATAAATTGAGAGGGTGTGTGATAAATGAAATTTAATAAAGTAAGTACAATTTTGAATTTGTGCTTCTTTTCTGAAATACATTAGTACAAGGTTTTGATTTTTAGATCATTTATTCCAAGATGTTGATAATTTAACACTCAATATACATGATCAAACTACTGGCTACTGAGTTCAACTAGGGGTATTGGATGTTACTGTTTAAAAAGCTTTATTAGTAATCCTTTACTTTTGACAATCTTAACTTTTTAAAGCTTGAAATTCTGAACAAATACTGTAACTCCTTGATTTGTTAGTGACATTGACTATATAGTACAAATGGGTGCCAGACGTAAAATGAGCTGGTCCGCATTTGGCCCAAATAAGGGCCGCAATCGCCACTATCGAATACTCATCTGGTCCGGATCTGGCCCAGATCATTATGAGAAAGTGCACATTTGGCCCAAATAATGAAAACGGATGCGGAACGGTATTGGCCCGTTGTGCCAAAAGACACCGGCCCGGGTCCATTTTGCGGATCTGGCCCAGATCTGAAGGTGAATATATTTACCTTTGCAGCGCCAGTAGGCTACTTTGTGTGCGGAATGTGTGCAAACACACATTCCAAACAAGCATACACAAAAGTTTCAAGAGTGGGGGATGGAGTAGAAGATGGAGACAAATTCATTAATATGATTTATTTTCGCGGAATGGATGTACAGGACTAAGCGGCGGTCATATTTTGTACCGCTATGCGGTACATCTAGTTTGTTTTCAAGTAGCAGGGAATTCAAGCCAAACCGTTGCAAGTCTGCCATCAATCACTATGTTAAGCCCACCTAATGACTCTATACACGATTTCATTGGCCTGATTAAGTTTCGATTTCTGGAGCTCACAAGCCAACGGAGAGTTGCTAGACCTTCTTCTTCTTATTCTTCCCACCAAATGTCTGCGTCTAATTCAGCTTCAACCGTTTAACATAGAAACTTCGTTCAAACTTTGTAACGTAGGTCTTGAAAAGGACACTTGAGGAATGTATTTTTCACTTTTGTAAACTTTATACTTTTTGAGATATTAACAAAAAACAAGCTTATTTTCCCCCATAGACTTTGCATTAGCACTATGACATCACAATGGACTAATTAACTTGATTTGCACCTGTATCAACTTCCAGCTGCTCAACTAGGACCCATCAAAGGGCCAGTTAAACTGATTGCACCTGTATCAACTGCTTTCTGCTTAACTAGGCCAACTGTCTCTGTGTCTCTCCATTCTACAAGGATATAAGGCACATTCCATCCAACTTTCTATCCATTCATCCTCTTCAAACCATTCACTCATCCACCCATTAAACTATCCATCAACATCCATTAAACAATCTGCCTATCAACATCCATTCAACTTTCTGTCTATCAACATCCATTACACTATGGTCCACTATCTACATTCAACTTTTAAACTATATACTCTGTCTCAGGCTTTAAGCATACAATCTGGCTCTCTTAAGTATACTATTTCCTTTGCCCACAACTGTTTCAAAATAAATGTCCTCACTACACTACAATAATTCACTATTAAATAATTTAACTATTTAAACTACTCAACTATTTAACTGTTCAGCCATTTCAACTGTCAGTTGTTATCAACTACTGTTTCCAAATAAAAGTTTGTTTGGCATTTTATTTACAATTTATAATATACAGTATATTTATATTTTCATGCACTGGTAATTTCCTCGAAATTGCATTTTCTAGTTGTAACATAAAACTCATGCATCTCCCTCATGCATCGTCACTTCCCTTAAAATGTAAAGAATATTTGAATCTCATATAACACCTACATGTTGGCCACGTATGTAGGTGCATGTCAACCTTATTTTAATGGTGTTATAAATGGCTGTAATTTCCACTTATAAGTCTCTAACATATTTCCATGGCAAAGGTGTGCAACAACCTGTTCATCACATCGCAATCGCATCACATCGCAACTCTCATGGCATTGTGGAGCTCTTGCCTTTACACCATAATCACTTTGAATGGAGCCAGCATACCTTCCAGTGGTGTTGTTTATTTTTTTTAAATTTAGGTAGGTCTGTGGGGTGTACTACGAATCTCGATTAGTGGGTTAGCGAGGTATGTTGCGCTCAAAGCCAGGCAATGCTGTGACACGAAAGTGGATCTGTTTTAGTGTTGCTATATCACCATGGTATCTTATGCTGTCAACCAAACCTGGTCGGGAGGAGGTTATGTGCTAAGTTATAGCTCAAATCGTGTAATCTACCGCACACTGACCAATCAATTGTCTTTAAAACAAAGTTATCTCACGTGTAGGATTCTGTCATATGTCTTACAGGTGGAGCTCGCCTCTACTAACATTTTGGATCTCGAATGCGCTTTTAATAGTAACAATGCGTGCAAATATCCCACTATGGACGTGCATACCATACAACAACTGATGACAATTGATTTATTTGATGTTATAGGTTAGACACAAAAAATCACCGCAGTGTAGATTAAGCTATCGCTCATGAATGCGAAGTAATTGTTTTAAAAGAGGCGGTCTTGTCGTCTCCCGTTACCACGATTGGCCAAAGTCATCCCAACACCGAGCGCCGCACAGATCTGAGCTGAAAGCCTAGTTTGACAAATATATCACATAACTGCAATCGTGGTATCACTTAGCATTATACCCCTGAGTCAAGGCTTTGTCAAGCCTCGATATGTCTACATAGCCTAGATATGTCTAACGTGCTTCGTAGTACACCCCACTGGAGAGGTTGGTGAAGAGTGTTATGGCCTCATTACACCAAACAACTTTGACAAGATTTGGGAAAGATTCTTGAAAGATTGGAGTCTTTTGAGTAAAGCTTGAATAGGGGGCATTAGTTAAAAGACTACAACTTTTTAAGAATCTTTCCCAAATCTTGTCAAAGTTGTCTGGTGTAAGGTGGCCATTAGATGTGGGGGAATGCCCGGGGCAGGTACTATAGTGGTGTTTTGCTGATTGTTGTTGACGAGCCTCCCTCCTGCCTGTCATGCCCCGTCACTCGCGGGTGCGCTGTGTACATCAGTGCGACCGCAGACGGACGCTAGCCTCGAGGGTCGGACGCGAGGAAGACTGGCCTGGTGTTTGGGCATCTTTGAAGCTTTTTTTTTCATTTGGAAGAACAAAAAAGGGAATCTCAATCTCAGTCCTATTGGTAAGGCCCTGAGGTGTAGGATCGCCCTTTTTAGCACAAGCATACAGCCCACTTTCTTCTTGGTTTCCAAGAAGCCAAATCAAAGTACCCAAAAGTGAGACTGTCGAAAGACCACAAGGCAGCCTATTTTAATCTGCTAGATCTGAAAGGGAGGGTAATGAGATGCCTTCGATCCAGTTAAAAGAAAACAGAGAAACCGCATACATTGTATTGGATTGGGTCTAATGGGGGTTATTGACACAAGTGGTTGATGTTGGCAATTTTATTATATATCTGTTGTGTTTTCCCAACAGTAAATGCTGTTTTTAAATTTAACCCAGGCTTGAAATTTGACGGTAACTCCATCATACTTGCACCAGACATGTTTGATAAATCACAGAAACTATAGATTTGGTTTAGTCCCAAGTTAACACAGGCTGCCTTCCAAAAGAGCTGAACCAAAACAAACTACACCTGAGTGAGAGTCTGGTTTTGTCTTTGTTCAGTCACCCATGCACACACGTGTAGGGACTCACACACACGCACGCACGCACAAAGTACCCAAGGATGTATGTGGAGCCAGAACATCTGGCATTGGTCCGTGCATCAAGTTCGGGTTTCAAGAATCTGCCATGTGAATCTCCCCACCAGCAGCGAGAAGCCATAAGTCGTATCTATCGTCTCGCCTTTCTTCCTGCGTCTCTCTCCCGGCAACCCCAGACCACCACCACCTCCACCACCACCACCTCATCTGCAGTTCATTTCTTATTCTTATTCAGAAGGCCTGCTTGGGGTCTCACAGAAATCCAAACAGAGCATGCAGGGGACTGGATTAACATTCACAGAGAGCTTCACAGACCTCACGTTTATCTCTCTCTCTGTTTATGCATGGATGCTGAACCCACAGCAGTATGTCTGTTAAAACTCAAGCTCCAGCTGGAAACATCCATGTGCAATCCTGTTCAGATTCATATGTACCATGTAACTGTAACACATAAAACAAAATTAACTTGCCTTAGAACTACTAATGCCTACTTACCGTAGAAGATGTCTTAGAACTAATGCCTACTTAAAAGATGTCTTAGAATACTAATGCTTACTTAGATAGGGAGAAAATGTGATGCAGTTGTAATTCTTTTTTTGTATTTATTTTTAGTATTCATAGTTCTCTCTGAGGACACCAGAGGTCTTACGCAATAACAGTCTGGACTATCATCCAATAACATCCCAGGATACTACACATTTGTCAGTCAGTGATATGCAGGCCAAACTCATGTCCTGAGGTGAACCAGGCTTCTGTGTTTTCTTCGGTAAACTATAAGTGAAGAAAATGATGATCAGTTTTGGCTAGCAGACAATGTTGCTGAGTGATAGTTGCCCAATATCTTTCCGAGGGAACTATTAGTGGGCAACTTCTCACAAACCATTCAGTTGGAACTCTAGGAACTAGTTATGGGTTGAGTTTGACTGGCAATATTCCTCCAAAACATTCCCTATGTATCACTATGTCATGACAAACTTTTTTTATTCCTCAACAGTGCACACAGGGTGACGAAGAGAGTGCATGAAGAGCTTTACAGATTAAATACAAAGAATGTGTTTTATTGAGCATTCCAAGTAAAATGACCACACCGCATGAGGTTTGAAAAACATTAAACCGATAAGCGAAATGGAAAAATAAACTGAGGTGCAAGAATAAATCAGGCGTTTTAAACAGATTAATATGGCAATGAATTTTTAATGTGACTGATGCAAATAAGAACAGCCTCTACAATTTGTGACTCTGTGCTGAATTTGTCGGGGCTGTGCTAAGATCTGTAAGGCTCTTTCATGCTCACACACGGCATGTTGCTGATCTCTCTTCTCTAGATTCCTAAATGAATTATATTCACTTGTGCAGCCAAACTGAATGTCTGAGGGTTCATTTATGATGTGTTCATTTTTCTCCTTTTCTTTGACATAGGGAGTATGTGGTGTGTTGGAGAGAAATGCAGAGTTTGGAAAATGTGGCCACAATCACAGACTTTAATTAACAGTGATTCAGCGATACACTTTGCAGCTGTGCTTATTCCCACATAGCTCATAGCATTTGGTTTGTAGTGTATAGTTGTGTTCTGCCCATCATCTTTCTGAAATATCACTGGTGATCCATTATCCAGCTACCAAGAGTGCTCAGCGTCCACTGACTGTGTGTGTGTGTGTGTGTGTGTGTGTGTGTGTGTGAGTGTGTCTGTGTCTGTGTCTGTGTGTGTGTATGCTTGTGTATGCAAGTATGCAAATTCCCAGCTTGTTTAGTGATTAGATAGGATACACTGTGTCCGATACAGTGATACCTTTCCTGTCTATGAGAGATTTAAGCACCAAGGTAACTCAAGTAAATGAATTGTGTCTGGTAAATGATGTCTGAAATAAATGTTTCAGAACTTAATTGTGGTGTAAGAGTCATCTTGTTAACGAGTTGATAAGCAGTAGGCTAGTTGAGTTGGTTATTAAACAGAATTGCTAACGTCGGGATGAGCAGGAGACGGTCTACAGAAGTAGCCTGGTTTAACATTGCACATCCTTATCAAAAGTAAGGGGGACGATTGCCATCTCTTCAAAATTGTGGGTGTCATATCCCCCCATCCCCCGTGCCGCCGATGCGCCTCTGTGTGTGTGTGTGTGAGAGAGAGAATGAGAAAGAATGAGAGAGAGAGAGAGAGAGAGAGAGTATTTCAGGGTCTTGCAGTAGCTGTGTGTGTGTGTGTGACGCACAAGAGCTGGGGCTGGAGAATGGAACCTCAGTCTCACAGGCCTCCTACCCTTAAGTGAAATTGTTATCGAGTTTTGGATCTTTCTGCAAATTTCATCAAGACCCAGGCAGCACGGCAGCTTTCACAGAAATGACTCCTTCTCTTTGCTTTCGCTCCGTCCCTCCCTATCTTTTATCTGTCTAGGCCCCGTGCCTGATTATGAAATGTGTGGATGTGTAGGTAGTGCATGCATGTGTTTGTTTGGCTTCACCTGATGTATGTTTTGGTTTATTAAATGACATATAAAAAGGTTTCACGCTTTGTCTGTGTGTCTGTGTGTGTGTGTGTGTATGGTGTATGTGTGTTTGCACACATATTGATGTTTGTCTGAGTATGTTATGACACACAGTAGTATTTTACACACACAAAGATAATTTTTGACTTTGGGGTTGCATGGTGCCGTGTTACCTAAGGCAGTAGAGCAAACAGCCCTGGTGCTTTGGGTGCGTGACAGAGAGGCAGTGAGGCAGACCACGCTCCAGCATTCCCGTCAGCCTCTTTTCCATCCGGGCTGATGCATGTAGCACTAAACAGCTGCTATTGCAACAGGCTTACAAACCATTGTGGCAGAACACCACTCAACAGGCTAAATTACTCTCTTTAGCTATGTTAATGTATACCCTACCCTCACCAGCTATGGAGCAGCGGTTTTGTGTCTCAGGCGACTGGCTTCTTTATAGTGAACGAAAAATGGGTGTTTACCCGCCGGAGATGAGAAATAAACATTCAGAACTGATGAATTTGTGATGGGATCTTCCATTTGATGCTGATCACAGAAGCCCGGAAGAGCATGTGCCAAGTTACTCTGCCAGTTGTCTTGTGGTTGATTGAGTCTTTTTCTCCTGTTTTTTTTTCACCAAGTGTGATAAGTTTTGAAATATAGGCTCGTCTGGCCAAGATGTTGCGTCACATTATTTGTCACAATCACTGTTAATAATACTGAAATGAAGCAAGGACATAGCAAGGCTTTGTTCCAGTCAAGTACAAATTAGGGCTTTCTCTGAAATTATAAGATTTAATTAAAAGAACAAATAAGATGCATATGTGGGGCATTAAGTTGAAAAAAAGTAATTATGGAATACAGAGAGTTGCATTTTTTGATTGCACAGGATCCAGAAGATTCTTTTGTTTTCTTTTGTGTGACCAAACAAAGAGCTCTTTCTCTTCATGGAGCTTTCCCAAATGTCATTTTCCTTGAATTTGCTCCAATCCCCCGTGGTGCTTCCATACCCCCAGTAATATGTTGATGCAGTTTGTCAAATAAATCCAGCTGACGCCAACGTCGTCTGCTATCATATTCCAGCCTCTATGATGAAATTATGGAAGCAAAAAAGTCTATCCTGTTGTACATGTCATAAATAATCCATACTGTAGGATGTTATTCAACGGCACAGGCTGTCACTGCTGCTTCTCAATAGCCACAGGTGTTGTCCAACACGTCTGGAGGAAAAAGTCTCCTGAGAGAGGTCAACAAGGGCTGCCTAAGCCCCTTGACTCCTTTTTTTTTATATTCAATTGTGTTCGTATCAGAAATGTGATCTCTATGGAGAATTCTGGTTCTTATTTTCTTTTCCTCTCAAGAGGATGTAGCCTACAGCAGGCCATTATTGTTTTTGTCCCTGCAGAGTGCAGTAGCAATTATATCAGCGAAAAGGTTAGTGAGCCTCAGGTCAGTCCGGAGGAGAGAACACGGATGGCAAGAATAAAGAAAAGAAAGAAATATGTGACTTGGAGTTTGGACAGCCCTCTGAGAGAGTGGCATCATATGCTTTTGAGGTCCATGACCAAAGCCTGTCTTTGAGGTCTCTATTAGAGCACATTTGGCAAATCAGTCAATGGTAAACAGTCTTAAACAGCCTTAATAGGAGGATCGGATTGAATTTTGGCTCAGTTCTCACATGGGCATATGCTCTCAAAACAAATACAAATACTATAGTATCTATCTGTGCCAAGTGAGCTCCACTGTGCCCTGATGCACTACCCTTCCTCAAATGATTCTAAGCTAAAACAGTGCTGATACTGGTGTTTAGGTCTGTTGTGCCCTATCATGAACAGACCATGGACCTGGATTCAATCAGACCATTTAGTCTCTCCAGACCTTTTTAGTTTAAGTGACAGCTCAGTTGAAATGAAGAATTGCTCTCTGACATTTGCCACACTAGGTGAGATTTTGCCTCCTGTTAAGACCAACTGAAGGTCAAAAAGGTCACTGAGAGTGTTCTCTCAAGAGGGCCATTTCTTTTCCCCATCAGGCCTTTCAAGCTCTTTCAACACCCATCACCTCAGAGACGCTCTATGGTTAACATCATTGTGATGAGATCAAAATGAAATACATTAAAACATTGGCTTATGTTTGCAAGTCATTCAAATACATTTATACTATTAGAGTCACTTCAGTGTGGAGGAGGGAGCTGCAAGGGCAGAGGAACAGGGACTTTTATTATGTCCAGGTCAGTGCCACCCAAACAAACACAGGTAAACATAAACATAATTCTAAAGTGGAACATTTAAAGATTAAAATTTCTGAGAATGTGTGTATGTGTGTGTGTGTGTGCGTGCGTGCGTGTGTGCGTGCACGTGTGTGTGTGTGTCTGTGCCTTCAGGGTTACATAGATATTAGCTAGGTATTAGTCGAAGACCATTGTCATGTATCATGGAAGTTAACACCATATTTCTATATTGCTGATACCAAGAGGAGTAATAAGTACATTTACCACTTAACTGTAACTGTACTGTAACTATTATTTGGCTGTATACAGACTAACTACAGAGGCTTTCACTGTGTTTTAATCTAAATGGTGACTATACAAGACTATGACTATTTTAGAATGAAGATGAAGTTGCTTCTGTGTTTCCTCAGTTCCATTACAGTCGAGCACACACAACAGAGTACTGTATTCGTGTACTATATTTATATAAAAATGATAACGCAAGCACATGGTCCTCTGACGGTTGATTCAGAAAATAGTTTTTGAACGGTTCCAGTGTTCCAAATATGGGTTGTTGGGATTTTTCCTGGGAGCAATGTATGCTTCAATCAACATCATGTAAGACCTCAATTGATACTACTCTCTGACTGAACAAAGGTGAAGTTGATTCACTTCCTAAAGAGGATTGTGTTCCTTTTCAGATCAAAGGCATTAAGAAGACATAGATCATGTTCATGTTTGGACACGTGAGCCTCACCTCTGGGCACTGATGATAAGTCGGCCCTCCAGTTCACTGATCTCTAAAAGAGCTCCTCACAAAAAAGTCAGTGTGAAGAATTAACAAGTTGGTGGCAGTTTTGTGTGTGTGTGTGTGTGCAGGGTTGGGTAGTAACGGATTACATGTAATCTGGATTACGTAATCAGATTACAAAAATCAACTAACTTTAATCAGCCCAGATTACAATAAGAAAGATTACAGTTACATTGTTGGGGATTACCTGATTAAATTTTATCATGCAAACAATGCAACTTTTTTATGATAGCCTAGGTATCTTTTAATTTGACAAGCATTTCATTCGGATGTTCACTTTTTAGACTTTTAAAGATATAGTTAAGAACAAAATTATTCATACCCCTGGCAAATATTGATTTTTCTCTTGACCAATATGTTTGTTCTTACTTAAAATGACACTTGCACATGCCAAAAGGTTGCAAGACAATGTGGTAAAAACATGGAATAAACAAAAAGGGTTTTTATCTTTTTTAACATTTTTATGAAAAATTGCGTGTTCAAAATTATTCATACCCTTTTTAAACAATCACTGAAAACAGTATTTATTTACCACCACAGCTCTCAAAATGGTTCATAATACCCACCAAGCCTCTTCATGTCTCCACAATGATTGTAGACTGCACCTTTTTAGCAGCAATCTGGGGTTTGAGGCAGGAACGATTATTTGCCATCACTTTGGCCTTGTGCTCACTTTTTTGATGGATTGAGATCCGCTCTAAAATGTTGATATTGTTCTCTGTTAACCATTTCTTGCCTTGTTTGGCTGTATGTTTTGGATCATTGTGTGGTTTAATGTTCAAATGCTGCCTTTTGGGGCAGCCATGGCCTACTGGTTATAGGGCTTCGGCCTTTGGGCTTGCCGGTTCGACTTCACCAATTCACAGACTAGGATAAATGCAGAGACCAAATGTCCCTCACAGGATCAAAAGATATACTTACTAACTTACATAGGCTACTATTGGGGCAGGTCTCTCGGCACACTGCCTGATCTTTTCCTCCTAATCTTAATGTAGCCTCTTCTTTTAGTGTTACCGTTTACTTTGAGAAAGTCACCAGGTCCCCCCAGTTGAAAAACATACCAAAACTAGATGTACCGCATAGCGGTACAAAATATGACCGCCGCTCAGTCTTGTACATCCGTTCCACGAAAATAAATCACACTTCAATTTGTCTCCATCTTTTACTCCATCCCCTATTCTTGAAACTTTTGTGTATGCTTGTTTGGGATGCCTGAGTGTGTGTGTGCGGCTGCACAGAAAGTAGCCTACTGGTGCTGAAAAGGTGAATAGATTGTAGAATAGCCAAAGAAGATGTAGCATTGTTATAAAACCTTTAAAATCTCTAAACAATCACAAGTAGGGCAGTTCATCACAGTTCATCCATTGCAACTGGATTGATGAAAGGTCACTTACACCTGTAGGCTACATTGTATTTGGGAAAAGCAAAAGGTATCAGCATAATGTTATTTATTTATTTATTTATTTATTTATTTATTTATAAACAAAAACATCTCTGTCAGTTCCATGTCAGTTCAACAGCTATCAAAAACAAAGGTAATTTTTGGATGGATGGATGTTTTGTGAATGTTTCTTCTTCTACATAAGATTTTAGTCATCTTTAGTTCATGTGATACTTTATTGTCAATGCACAAATTAAGTAACAGTAGTCTGAAACGTTATTGTTAATGCACAAATTAAGTAACAGTAGTCTGAAACAAAATGCTGTTTTACATCTAACCAGTGGTGCAAATAACTGACATGTCCAAATGGGCCTTCATGAAATGCGTCGCTAGACTGTTCATACACATTTTAACAGGCCAAAATTGAAGAGCTGTTGTCTGTTATTGTTCGTGCAAATATAGGCTGATTCATGTTCCCTTGCATTGTGTAACTGAGGTCCATGGCTAGTCTGGCTTTCACCAGACCAAGCTCAATCTTTTAAGAAATCAAAAAATAAATAGCAGGCAGATCAGGCTGGGTTCACCCAGCCTAGTCTATAGGCACCCGATATTGTTTAATTTTCCGATTGAGATATACACGCTCTATTGCTATTCTAAATGCAAAAAATGCCATATGACAAAACTGTAACTAACAAACTAGATCCTAATAGAAAGCTGTTAGCTTCCCTAAGCTACAGGTAGGCTAATAAGGTAGGCCTATTTACAACATAAATTGTCAATTGGCTATGCTGGCGACACAAATAAAATCTCCTTTGGAAACCAATGGCTTACGCCTTACAGTATCAAGCGGACTTAAACTGCCATATCGTGGCGAAAAGTTGTAATAAAATTCACGCAGCTCCATGAGTCAAGGAAAGCGCGAATGAAGTAGCCACTTCTAAATGGGACCCACTACACAGTAGTGTGTTGCTAAAGCAGCCATAATGAAATAAAGGTGTCATTGTTTGGATACTTCACACACACATGCTTTTTAATTTCACAGACTACAACTACCAAGCTGGAATCAAAGCACATTGATTCCCCTCTCACACCCTGCACGCACTTTAAACAAATAAACAGGCGTCTCAGTCTCACGCATGTATCAGGCAAAACTGTATCAGAACGGTGTAACGTTGGTAAATCTTCCATTGCACAGAATGATTTTTGTAGCACGTGCAACAAATGACAGTCGAAAGATACAATTACAGTGCTGCTATCAATTTGCTTGGTATAACCGCATTTATAGTTACAAATGCAATCAATCAAATTGGCCTCCATCACTCAACCAACGCTAACGGTAACATTACCTAGGTCCTTATTGATATTATAAGATTAACGTACCTGCAGTAAAAACCAAGCATGTCCGATAAACATCCTCAGATTTATTTCAGCTTCAAGAAGAAATGGGAATTACATTTCATGTGAACATCGTCCTATCCTTATTAGACGTTCTCTGCGGTAAACTACAGTCCTTGTAGGAAGCGTCCATTGTTTTTCCAACCCACTTTTAACTTCCAACAAAATTACGTCTCACTGCAACGATGCGCCATCTAGTGGACAAACGACTACTTATCGCCAATACTGGAAATGCAGCCATGATGATGATGATGAATATTTGGCTTTTTTTTAATCCTACTGAATTTGTAATTATGTATTGGCCGTTCTAATACCGATAGTATGTGGGTGCATGTGTGTGCACCGCCATCTACAGTCCAATGAGTGTACAGTCACTAAATGTACACATAACCTAATTTTTTTAGACCCCCCCCCATGGATGAAATTCTACGAAACTTGGCATACCCCCAGAGAATGCCAGGTCAATCATACACATAAAATTTGGTGCAGTTCTGAACATCTTAACTGAAGATAGGGGCGATTAAAGCAGAATAATATTGCATTTTCATTTTTTAACGGGGGGGGGGGTGCAAATCACAAATGAATGATTATGGGCCAGGTTGATGTGGGCCCTTGAGACCAACATACCATAAAAGATTCTTCATCCTCAGTGCCACGGTTCAGGTAGTTATTTAGGAAAAACTGTTTTTTTTGTGGTTCGGGGGGCCCAGCACGGGGGTGGAGTGGCCCCCGGGGACGAAACAAAATTTTTCCTTAAAAGTCTAGTGGGGCTACATACCCACCAAATTTCATGTGCACCGGTGTTTCGGTGTCTCGGGTATCGTTGACCAAAAATTCAGGAAGTAGATGACGAAAAAAAAAAAGCTTCAGAAGGGCGGTCATAATAATAATTTTCTCACCCCCACAATTGAAACGGACATGGTGTCATTTGGGTTTAATGCTTCCCTTTTTTATGCCAATCTCAGGACATGTCCCTGGGTCAAAAAAATCCAGCGAAAGCTAAATTATTTGTCCAGGTGTGCCTCGATAAAGGTTAAGCTGAGTTGTGCATGTTTGGAGAAGAGTGGAGAAGAAAAATAGAATGAGAATTCTTTCATCAATTCTGGTGGTGTCTTTTACTTAATGGGCATATTTATTGAAGTAATCTAAAAGTAAACCTAAAGTAATCAGATTATGTTACATGTTTTTGGTAATCCAACTGATTACGTTACTGATTACAAAAATTGGCATGTAATTTGTAGTCAGTAATGGATTACATTTCAAAGTAATCTGACCCAACCCTGTGTGTGTGTGTGCATGCTAGGGGGTGGCTGGCTGGATTGAGCTGTCTAGCATTGTCAATGTCACAAGCATTTAATCTTTTTAAGAAGGATCTGTCTCAGTAAGTGTGTGTGTATGTCTCTCTCGCTGTCGCTCTCCCACTCTGTGTGTGTTTGTGTGTGTGTGTGTGTGAGGTGAGAGGAATCCAGTAAAAGCTAGGACCTCACAAAAGCCGAGACGTGATGAATGTCCATTCCCTCTTTTTCCAGGGAGACAGAGAGGCGAGAGAGAGGGAGAGAGGGAGAGAGAGAGAGAAAAAAGGATGGAGAAAGAGAAAGGTGTGATAGAGAAAGTGATGGAGAGAGGGGGTGAGAGAAAGAGAGAGAGGTTAAAGAGAAGGAGTGAGAGAGAGAGTGAGAGCTTCGAGCTTATTTAGATTCTCACAACCCCGCTGACCCAGCTAATAAGGACCTCGGGCCAGGGGTCCCCAAAGCTGTTTGTATCCACAGGCCACTCACTGGCCACAGTCCCTACTGTGGAGGAAAATAAACGACAAAAGGGAGAAAGGCCTCGTGAACCCTATTATTGGGAACATGTGGTGTATATGATGTGTGTGTGTGTGTGTGTGTGTGTGTGTGTGTGTGTGTTGGGGGTGGGTGTTGCTTGTATGTGTGAATGGAAGTGTTTGTATGTGTGTGTTTGTGTATATGTGTGTGCGTATGTATGTGTGTGTGTGCGTATGTGTGTGTGTGCATACGTGTGTGTGTGTCTGTGTGTGTGTGTGCACGCGTGCGTGTGTCTGTGTGTGTGTGTATGTGCTGCTGGTACCTCCCTGCCCAGGCCTCACCTTTCATTTGGCACGCAGAGTTCCACAGCCGTTCTCATGGCGACGCTGAGGTGTGCGGCATCTCAAAGGGGCAGCAATCCGAGTGTGTATGTCTGAGTGTGTGTCCGTGTGTGTGTACGTCTGTGTCTGCGTGTGTGTGTCTGCGCCTCTAATGTAGGTCAGAAGAGCAAAGCAAATCGATGGGGGACAGGAATGTGGCCTCTGGACTCCACCAGTTCTCCACCGGCTCCCAACGGCTTCCAAGTGTACACCATCTAAAACCCAGGGCCTGCAGAGATGACCTTTAATCTACAGCCAGAGCAGTCTTGAGTCACTTTGGAGGGTAGGTTTGAGTTTTCATGCCCAAGAGACGTCGTCTGTTTAAACTTCTGTCTTTCAAATCAAACAGTAAGTAATCACTCAGACCCAGGAAATGCATGTCTCATGGTGATGTCTCATTTCAGGCTTTTCAGCACTTGTTGTGTGTCCAGCACATCCATTACCTTTATTATTTATGACCGCCGCTAGTCATATAATGATTGTCAAAGTTTTTTTTCTCTCCCCCTCTGGGGGTATGCCAAGTTTCGTAGAATTTCATCCATGGGGGGGTCTAAAAAAATTAAGTTATGTGTACATTTAGTGACTGCACACTCATTGGCCTGTAGATGGTGGTGCACACATATACACATGGACACACACATAGGCACGCACATACTACCGGTATTAGAATGGCTGATACATAATTACAAATTCAGTAGGATTAAAAGAAAGCCAAATATTCATCATCATCATCATGGCTGCATTTCCAGTATTGGCGATACGTAGTAATTTGTCCACCAGATGGCGCAGTGAGACGTAATTTTGTTGGAAGTTAATCTTAAGTGGGTTGGAAAAACAATGGACGCTTACAAGGACTGTAGTTTACTGCAGAGAACGTCTAATAAGGATAGGACAATTTTCACATGAAATGTAATTCCAATTTCTTCTTGAAGCCGAAATAAATCTGAGAATGTTTATCGGACATGCTTGGTTTTTACTGCAGGTACGTTAATCTAAGACTATAATATCAATAGCTAGGACCTAGGTACAATAATGTTACCATTAGCATTGGTTGAGTGATGGAGGCCAATTTGATTGCATTTGTAGAAAACTTTGCGGTTACACCAAGCAAATTGATAGCAGCACTAATTGTATCTTTCGACTGTCATCTCATTTGCTTATGACCATAACCTAGGCTACTAACAGGAGCTAAGTGAGATAACCACAACACATTCGCTACGTGATGTTTTTTAATGGAAAATATATAGGCTACCTGAAAGATAACCCGTCTAGGTGACCGTAATTTGTTCAAGTAAGAGTTGTTCCTGGACCAACATTCTAAAGACGGTCCTGGACCAACAACTCTTTAACCAATCACAGCCTTGTGATGTCATCAATGTGAGTCTTCTGCTTCTCCCATTGCCATTTTGAAATTTCCCTCCAGAAACAACCAGTGGATCACCAACTTGTACTCAATAAAGGTAGGTCCTTGCACCTTAGATTGTTTTTATTTTTGTTTTAGTTGACTTGGTTCCATGTTTGTCTAATGTAAGCTGCCAGGCTAGGGACCATACATTTACTGTAATACATTAGCTTCCTAATAGGTAATTCAGTGGCTATGCATCTTTTAAATAACTTATTTCGAAGGGATACTGTACAGTAGTTGAAGTAGCTTTGAAGCTCATTTAGCAATCTTGGTGTCGCTGTTATTATGTTGGAGGCTAGGCTAGGGAACATAAATTTATGCTACAAAATTAGCTTGCTAATAGGTAGGTGCAGCATGTAACTATGTGAAGTGCCAAGCCGCTTGTAGCTTGGTAATAGGCTAAAGCAGTAGCTTTTGTTTGTACATGATCCTGGAGCGACGTTGCCATGTTGGTCTTAGACCATCTTTACAATGTTTGTCCAGGACCGGCTTTACAATGTTGGTCCAGGACCCACATTGTCGTGTTTGTCCAGGACTGTCATTACAATGTTGGTCCAGGACAGTCTTTACAATGTTTGTCCAGGACCGTCATTACAATGTTAGTCCAGGACCCACATTGTCATGTTTGTCCAGGACTGTCATTACAATGTTGGTCCAGGACCGTCTTTACAATGTTGGTCCAGGACCCACATTGTCATGTTTGTCCAGGACCGTCTTTACAATGTTGGTCCAGGACCCACATTGTCATGTTTGTCCAGGACCGTCATTACAATGTTGGTCCAGGACCCACATTGTCATGTTTGTCCAGGACCGTCATTACAATGTTGGTCCAGGACCCACATTGTCATGTTTGTTCAGGACCGTCTTTACAATGTTGGTCCAGGACCCACATTGTCATGTTTGTCCAGGACCGTACAGTACATTGTCATGTTTGTCCAGGACTGTCATTACAATGTTGGTCCAGGACCGACTTTATAGCTTGCTAATATGCAATACAAATCTGTCAGACTGTCGTTAGTTTCTTTTTTGCTACATTTCTGAGAAACTTGCCATGTTTAAACCTTTATACAATAAGCTACAAAATATTTTTGTCTGCTTTGTTTATTCCAGGCCCATTATAGGGAAGTTTGTCCCTGTACATCACAGGGAAGTTGGACAAGGTCCATCATAAGGAAGTTGGTCCAGGTCCATCACAGTGAAGCTGGTCCAGGCCCATCACAGAGAAGTTGCTTCATGTCCATCACAGGGAAGTTGGTCCAGGTCCATCATAAGGAAGTTGACCCAGGTCCATCACAGGGAAGTTGGTCCAGGTCCATCGCAGGGATGTTGGTCCAGGCTCATCATAAAAAATTTGGTCCAGGTCCATCACAGGGAAGCTGGCCCAGGTCCATCATAAGAAATACCAGTCTGCACACACTCTGCTTTGGTCTGGACCCAAATGGATGGTCAAGCGATACATCACTGTTTCAATTTAATTTTCTCATTAATCTGTTTATACTATAATTAAAGGGGGTGGGACAGCAGTTTAAGAAAGATGTTTAGTAGGGGATTGACTTTTACCATGTTAAGCTATGGAGACTGACTGAGTGTGGGTCGTTAAGGGCACTTATTTGGAAAAATATATTGAAATATATTTTAAGTGTCAAAATTTTTTTTTTTCTGTCAATTTTGAATATGTACATATATTTCAAAATATATTGTGAAAATATTTGTCAAATATTTTTTTGTGTATGGGGAACATTATATTAATGTGAACACTTACTGTTACAGCTATAAAAATGGCAGAATCATTGTGAGGTGGGCTACACGCTTCACAATGACAGTAAAGAGTTGTCATCGTTATGTGCTTTGTCCATCAGACAACGCAGCTTTCTGCGGTAAGACACGCATGCTGCTTGACTTGGTTCCACTTCCTATATACCACATAACAATAATACTTGAAATTTAAATGAAGGATCAATATTCGGTTTTCCTTTATTCAGTTTTAAAATATTCGGTCCTCGGTTGGGTATATTTTATAATATTTTATAACATATCATTAATGGCACTTCCAAAAGTTTTTATTAGATAGATTGGTGCTGGGTAATAATTCTTAGTGAATGTCTGATAACAACTCTTTGCTGTCATTGTGAAGCGTGTAGCCCACCTCAAACATGGGACTGCCATGTGGCTCACACTGTCCATTCACTTCCCCCTATTGATGGACATTGCTAGGCAAGCTTCAAAGTGCCTCATAAACAAACCACAGTATATCGGTTTCTAAATCTGCAGTCAGCAAGTCCCCAAATAATGTATGCAAGATCAGCCACTGTTTCCAAATAGGAAATGTGACTCAACTGTACAATAGTTCAAAGATTACCCAAAAAGAAAAAGTTAAAGGCTATATTGGGTAAAGTTACATGTATACTGATGTCCCTGACTCTGTAGTGATGTAGTTAACTGTTCTTTTGTGACACATTATTTACAATAAATTGTGAATGCTATTCTACAGTATGTTGCTACTGTCATTCCACAATCTACCCCAAACTCTTTTGCAACCAATAAACATGATTCTCTGAGATTGTAAAATAATTATGACCGCCGCGCAGCGAAGCGGCGGTCATATAGGTTTAGTCAGATTTTTATTTATTTATTTATTTTTTTCTTTATCGCATGTCCAAATTTCCGTCAAGGATTCCCGGGACACTAAAAGACCGAGGTAGACGAAACTTGGTGGGCATGTAACCCCATATGGATAGCATGGAACCATCGTTTTTCGTTTTGATCTGTAGCCCCCCCCACTGGACTGGAGGTAGGGCAGACACAGTTTTCTGTGAATATCTTGAGAACTGTAGGGCCTAGGATGACCAATTTTTTCCGTATGTTTTCCTCCAGGGGTCATGTTAACCCATTCCATATGCACACATGTGCATAAACTGAAACACACGCACACACATACATTCACAGTAATCATACGTATGACACATACTTACACAGTAGACATATGTACGCATGCATGCACATACACAAACACACATACACAAGGACGCACACACACACACACACACACACACACACACACATAAACATAAACGTGTACACGCACACATGCACACAATTCAAGAATTTCTCAGAATTATGAACAGGCAAGATGGGGGTGGGGTTGTATAAAATGAATTTTACATGTGAAATCTATGAACTAATCATGTTTTGGTACTTGTTGTCTAGCAGATACCAGTGAGAATTGAGTGTGGATAATGCAATTTAGTGAGACAGTTAGAATCATATAGGCCTTTCAGCGTGATTTATTTTTGTGGAAAAAATGTGCTGGACTGGGCGGTGGTCATATTTTGTACCGCTCTGCGGTACATCTAGTTATATATGGCTTGGTGACACCTATACAGGTAAATTCAGAGATTTTAGAAAAGTGTATGGCTCCATTCTCTAACAACTTGTAAAGGAACTTTGTGCACAATCCCAGATACAGGACAAAAACAAGCAAAAGTGTTTAGGAAAAAGTCCACACACTCCTTGGTATTTTCTTTTCTTGATTTTATTTTCTCATAGTTTGGCAGGACGTTATGACCTTGATTGTTCTTCCTCAGATTCACTGCAAACACAGGCATTGCACATGGTCTAAATCACCTGGCCTACAGTATAGGGGGGAGCCAGCTCAGTGACTCATTAACCCTTACAGGTATGGCAGGCAAGCTTGTGGCGTGACTAATGCCAAACAAATGCATAAGAACATTATAAGAAACATTAGTAGAACTTTATATAAGACCGAAACAGATCTCTAGTGTATACAAATGCAGATTTGAAAAAATATACAGTTCAATCATTCATTAGACTTTCTGTTCACAGTCCATATTACAAGTTTATATTACAGAAAAGGTCTGATTACAAAATCTTCATTAAGCCCTCTTGGGGCTAAAGTTCCCTGGTGGTCTACCTAAAAAGCCTCTCTTTTTAAAAGCTGACTGTCTATGTCCCCTCCTCTTCGGTGATTTTTGACTTGTTCTATCCCTATGAACCTCCAAATTTGTTTAAATGAACCGCCAGGGGACTCTAATCATGATTGTTTCTGATGTTGCTTCTGTGTTTATATTCTTGTCTTTAGAGCCCTGCGTGTTTTTCCTACATATGCTTTCCCACAGGGACATTTGATCAAATATACCTAATTAGTAGTGCTGCATGTTATTTTTCCTTTAACCCATAGATCTATTTCGACCTCTCTCTGACCGTCACCACGGTCTTACTGCAAATGATACCATCCTGGCACCTGTCTCGAGACCTGAATATCAACAAAAAGTCACATGACTGACCGGAGGCAGGTCCACAGCATATAGTGCATCCGGTAACCTGCCTCATCCTCTTGCCTTTCTCTCCTCGTTCTTTGAGACCGCTGAAAGTATAACGTTACTTCTTTTTGGAAAACTTAATCCGACACGTTGACGTGCAGGTGCCTAGTGCCCCTGAGGATTGGTAAGTGTTTTCCTAATTTATCAATGTTGCCGGCGGATACGCGTCTTTACGTGTATACCGACTGTGTTTTCTAACTGGGTCTGTTTGACTACAGGTAGGCTACGGTCTGAACTTTCCGTAGCCTGATTGCTGCATTATTTCCGTTGAAAATACCGAATAAGAGAAAACCGCACTTACGGTAAGATAAGTGTCTCTTTTTTTTCTCTCGCCATCTGCAAGGGCAGGTTGGCTTTATCCCCCCACAGCGTGTGGGGATGGTAATTTCAGTTATTTATTACGTTTGATTTGGACTTTTGTGCAAGCAGCGAGGCGGCATTTCTGTTCTTATTCTGCTAATATGTTATTTATCATTAGGCTGCTTGTGTCTGTAATTTGCTAGCCTGAATACAAGTACACAGACGTTTATACCGACTAACACCTGTGCGCAGGACAGTTGCGGTTCATTGTGTTGCTGACAGAGAGTAACCTACCAACGCGGTAACGTTACAAAGACCTGTTGATGTTTGTTTGGCGTGTGCTAGCTACATTGATTATTGTATTTAACCCAGACAGTTTTGTAGGATTGCCTGCACAGTGGTATTGAGTTAATATTGTCTGCCTGTTCAGTGCATCTATAAGCTTGTTCAGCAGATAGTCCTGTTGTAGGCTATTGGTTGGGCTAGTTTGTTTTGCTAACGTTACCTATATAGGCAGGCTACAATAGCTTTTCTGCAATAGCTTCTCTGTGTGATACTTTCACAACCCCTGTTTGCAGGTGATGTCATAAGTTCACTACATGTTCACAGCTTGTGTTTACAAGTTTGGTGCATTTCGTTTATTATTCTGAAAATAAATTGCTACATATTTCCTTTGTCTGTTGGACAGGTTGGCAATTGCCTATTGAATTTGATCTGCCTGTTTTACTGCCGTCCGCGGTAGCTGGGATTGTTGTGAACTATCCTCATAGCCCACTCCTGCAGGCCTCAGTACAGCAGGTTAGGGTCAAATTGATTCGGGTGTCACTTGGCGTTCACGCTTGAAGTTGTTCTCACCCTTGTCATGGCTTCACACTCCCTATGTGTATTCTGTGGGAGTAGCATGGACCCTCGTGATGGTCATCGGGAGTGTCCAGCATGTTTGGGCATGGCTCATCTCCAGAATGATATTGATAATCCATGTCCGGCTGCAGTGGGTTTGCCTTTAGAAGAGAGGGCTCGGAGAGCAGGCAGGCCAGGAGCTACTCAACCAGCAAAGGGGGCCTCACGTGCTCACACTAGCAAGCATGCTAAGAGCTCTGATGAACACACTCTCAAGCGTAAGCATAAAAACCCGCATAAGTCTAGTAAGAGAAGGACTTCAGGGGACACTCGTTCTCAAAAACACGGGTCTGATGACTATCTTCAGTTAAAACTTTTGACTGCCATTCGTGGCCTGTCAGATACACTAACAGACTGGGATGCTCCTGTCGAGCCAGCCCCAGCCTCACATGCCACCCTTGGTGAAGCAGGGTCTGCTACCCCTATAACAGAGTGTTCGAAAGAGACCTCTCCTGAACATCTGCCGTCCTATCAGGGGACGGGGAGTCTGCTTGCTGATGTAATTTCGCTGCATGCGCAGGACTCTCTTCTAGGAGGGGACCAAGTGGACTCACACAGTGTTTCTTCTTCTTCTGGTCAGGCTGAGGGTTCAGCTTCAGTAGATGATGGTGAGGAAGTCGGTGGCAAGGACTTGGTGTCCACGGTGTTGTCTGCTGCTAAGATTGTGGGTCTCAGAATTCCCACTGATGCCCCAATCACCTCTGAGGGAGTTTGGGCTGGCATTTCTCAGCCAAGGCCAACAACCTCACTGCCCGCCACTGAGGACTATTGCCAGATGCTGAGGAGGGCTTGGAATGCTCCGAGCAGGACCCCTCAGTATAATGCAGAGTGTAGGAAGCTGGCCAAGGCAGCGTACCCACTGGAGACTGGATTGGGTGATGTGCCACCAGTTGAGAGGGACATGGCAGCCCTGATCTCTCTGTGCCCAACCAGGGTAACTACTGACCCTCACTGCCCTAACAAGGAATGTGACCGGTCAGATCGCTTAGTGTGTAGAACCTATAATTCTGCTGCCCAACCTGTATGAATGATTTTCGTCCAGTAGCACTCACTTCAGTTGCCATGAAGTGTCTGGAGAAACTGGTGCTGAAGGCCATGGACACTATCATTCCCATAACCACTGACCCCCTCCAATTTGCTTACAGGAAAAACAGATCAGTGGACGATACAGTGGCCCTAACCCTCCACTCAGCCCTGGAGCACCTTGACAATCCCAACACATATGTCCGTATGTTGTTCCTGGACTACAGCTCAGCTTTCAATACTGTTCAGCCCACCAAGCTAGTGGCTAAACTGGTAGGTCTTGGATTGCCCTCTCCCACCTGCAGTTGGATACTTGACTTCCTAACAGAAAGATCACAGGTGGTTCGAGTGGGGAACAGGGTATCAACAGCACTGACCATCAGCACTGGGACCCCTCAGGGCTGCTGCCTCAGCCCAAGACTGTTTACACTATACACCCATGACTGTCTATCTTCACATAAACTCTGCCAGATTTACAAATTTGCAGACGACACATCCATTTTAGGGCTTATTAGGGGAGGTGATGAAACGCAGTACAGACAGGAGGTGGATAAAATACTGGCCTATGGGGAGGAAAACTGCCTTGTCCTAAACACAGATAAGACTAAGGAACTAGTTGTTGATTTCCGGAAGAAGGCTACCCCCCCACAGCCCCTGGTAATTAAAGGGGCTGTGGTGGAGCGTGTTCACAACTTCAAGTTCCTGGGCCTGCATATCACCAACACTCTCAACTGGTCAGAGAACACCATGGCCACTGTGAAAAAGGCTCAGCAGAGGATGTATATTATCAGGTCCCTGAAAAAGGCTGGCCTGAGCTGCCAGCCGCTCACCCAGGCCTACAGGGGGTTGGTAGAAAGTGTCCTAACAAGGGGCATTACTGTGTGGAATGGCAACACTACAGTAAAGGAGAAGAAGGCCCTCCAGAGGATTGTTAAAACAGCAACGAGGATCACAGGGACAAAGCTCCCCTCCATAGACTCCCTGTACACAGACCGCTGCAGGAACAAAATTAAATCAATTCTCCAGGACCAACATCACCCCAGTCACTCCCTGTTTAGGTGGAGAAACTCGGATCGTGTGCTGAGACATCACAGACCAGAGAGCATAAGGGCAAATACAACACGTTTTCACAATAGCTTCTACCCAGCAGCCACCAGACTGCTGGCTAAGGACATTGTATCTGGTTTAGAATACCCTGTCCCACCTCAGACGCGGACTTGACACACTGGGACACATGCGGTTACGCACACACTCACTCACACACCTACCTCATCTTGCTGTGTAATCCCTAGGGGGACAAGCTGGCACTAGTGCACTTTGTATTTATTAATTTTATTAATTGTATTGCTTTTTAGTAGTGTATTTTTAATTGAGTGAATGAGAATGAGTGTTCTGTCTTTTTATACATGACTGAGTGATCTGCACAAGCATTCCAATGCGCCTGTACATTGTACCTGAGCAAATGGCAAAAATAAATACTTGACTTGACTTGACAATGTGGGTCCTGGACCAACATTGTAATGACGGTCCTGGACAAACATGACAATGTGGGTCCTGGACCAACATTGCAAAGACGGCCCTGGACCAACATTGTAATGACAGTCCTGGACAAACACGACAATGTGGGTCCTGGACCAACATTGTAAAGACAATCCTGGACAAACATGACAATGTGGGTCCTGGACCAACATTGTAAAGCCGGTCCTGGACCAACATTGTAATGACGGTCCTGGACAAACATGACAATGTGGGTCCTGGACCAACAATGTAAAGACGGTCCTGGACAAACATGACAATGTGGGTCCTGGACCAACATTGTAATGACGGTCCTGGACAAACATGACAATGTGGGTCCTGGACCAACATTGTAAAGACTGTCCTGGACCAACATTGTAATGACAGTCCTGGACAAACACGACAATGTGGGTCCTGGACCAACATTGTAAAGACGGTCCTGGACAAACATGACAATGTGGGTCCTGGACCAACATTGTAAAGCCGGTCCTGGACAAACATTGTAAAGACGGTCCAAGACCAACATGGCAACGTCGCTCCAGGATCATGTACAAACAAAAGCTACTGCTTTAGCCTATTACCAAGCTACAAGCGGCTTGGCACTTCACATAGTTGCATGCTGCACCTACCTATTAGCAAGCTAATTTTGTAGCATAAATTTATGTTCCTTAGCCTAGCCTCCAACATAATAACAGCGGTACCAAGATTGCTAAATGAGCTTCAAAGCTACTTCAACTACTGTATCCCTTCGAAATAAGTTATTTAAAAGATGCATAGCCACTGAATTACCTATTAGACAAACATGGAACCAAGTCAACTAAAACGAAAATAAAAAAAATCTAAGGTGCATATATTCAGATTCCACTCGGAATTACTTTATTTTACAACTATTTTACACACAAATATGCAAGGACCTACCTTTATTGAGATACAAGTTGGTGATCCACTGGTTGTTTCTGGAGGGAAATTTCAAAATGGCAATGGGAGAAGCAGAAGACTCACATTGATGACATCACAAGGCTGTGATTGGTTAAAGAGTTGTTGGTCCAGGACCGTCTTTAGAATGTTGGTCCAGGAACAACTCTTACTTAAACAAATCACGGTCACCAACCTGTCTATGATGCATCCTAAACACCGGGCTGGGACATTTCTGCTCAAAGTCTCAAAAAGCATCTGAGTCAACGTTCATTCCCAAACACCCATACAGACTACTTCAATCCTCTATTTTCAAAGGTGATTCAAGTAAGGAAGAGCATTGCCCAAAGTAAAGTAACTAGGACTGAAACTACATAAATTCGTCAAAGTGAATAATTTGTGTCAATTCGCCGCAATGTAGATTTATTAACGCACCCGTGATGATCTACATCTCCATTTAAACCAAATTTTTTAGAGCGCACGTTGATAGATGTATCCAGGGCAGGGCTGTACCAACACATATTTGTTGCACGTGCTACAAAAATCATTCTTTGCTATGGATGATTTAGTACCAACATTAAACCGGTCCGATACAGTTTTGCCTATGGCTACCGTGAGACTGAGATGCTTTTTGTTTGTTCGAAGTGCGTGTTTAGGGTGTGAGAGGGGAGTCGATGTGCTTTGATTCCAGCTTGGTAGTTGTAGTCTATGCGATTAAAAAACACGTGTGTGTGAAGTATCCAAACAATGATAACGCTTTCATTATGGCTGCTTTAGCCACAGACCTTGAGCTACTGTACAGTGGGTTGGGTTCCATTTAGAAGTGTCCACTTCATTCGCGCTTTCCGTGATTAACACAGCTGCGTGAAATGTATTAAGGGATTAAGCCGGGATATCTTGGTTATCCTGGCTCAATTTATCCATGATCCAGTTGCACAAAAGCGGGATAGGGGGCAGCAGGATATGGTATAAATCACCATGGCGATTTATTCTGTGGCGCTAGCCTGCTCCAGACCAGGCTAAGTTCCAGGATCTATTTAATCTCATCCCTTATCTCAGTCAGCAGTCACCACAAACAGAAACCAATAGTTATTCCACTTCCCACTACACATTGTTATCACATATAACTAGACCCTTTTATATGTGATAACGTCATTATTTAAACGTTTGTGATCATTAATGAACTTTTACATATCGGCATTCCCGACATGTCATGCGACAATGTGATGTCACGGGAGTGCATAACCATTTTGCGCGTAGTGGTCGCGGCACTAGTTGCAATATTCTCCTAAACAGAGGTGTTGCTGTTTGTTGCTGTTGTGAAAAGGCTATCGCTACCTACTTCATACCGTAGAAGAAGCAATGAAGCCGCTCTAGTTATGTCTAGTTGCCATGGTGAATCAGTGAATCTGTGATCGGTGGCAGGGTCTATTTGAGGGAGCCGTGAGCGCACACTTATCCAGGATAGGTTTCACCTGGCTTGATGAATCCGTGTCTGCTCATCCTGGCTTGCTCGTTGTGCAACCAATTAAGCCTGTACGCTCTTGTTTTGGATTCATTGAGCGCAGCTCAGTAACTTATCCCGGATGTCTTAATTCTGCTTTTGTGCAACAGGCCCCAGTTGTTTGGGGGCACCACTACCCCTGACCCTCTACAATAATAATAATAATAATAATAAATATAGCCGCAAGCGGCAATGGCGGGCCCGAGCACCTGCGGGCCGCAACCCGTGACATTTCGGAATCCAACAAAGCCCTGATGTGGTCCATTTGTGAAATGTACATATTTGATGCGTGTGCTTTTTTTTTTTCACCGCGGACGTTCAATGAACGCATGAAAGCGGATGGTTTGTTTGAAATCCCGACACTCTTTCAACTACATGGAACGTAATAGTGATCATCAAATACCTCCCTAGATTTCAGTGCCCATCAGTCCCAACATTAAACTATATAATCAAACAGTCCAAAAGTAAATTAAATATCAAACTAAACCGAAAATGTCATGCTTTTGAAGGCCTACTGTATCAGTATGCCGCACCAAGAAACGCATGTCTCAAAATAAAACTCGCATAACAAATAAAGGGCTGTCTCGAATACAATCCTGCCCCTAAAGACCTGTACTTTGTCTTAAGACTCCGGCCATAATTTGAGGATTTACAGTATCTAAGTAGACAAACTGGCTTCAGATATCCAACAGAGTGAATACGAGATTGTGCAGTCTTAGCTGTGGTTAGTAACGTGATGCTGTTAATGGGGAGTTTTACATAGCCTAGCGTAAACCTATAGGTTATTATTTATTTGGCGTACTTACAGTATAAGGCTTTTTTCCTTATCAAAAGTGAAGGGGGCGACTGATCTCTTCAACACTGCGGGGGATTTGGCGCTTGTCGCTGTGTGTGTGACAGAAGCGGAATGGGAGAATGCGTGTAACAAAAAAAAAAGCTTAGCCTACTTGCGATTTATGTGTAAATGGGAGAATCCAATGAAAATGACAATGAAGCACTAAACAGATGCTGAAAACAGCACTGGTATTTAAAGTGGAGGGGTCCAAACTAACAATTTTAAAAAGTCTCGTATAATGGCTCCGACGCCCATGTCTTTTGCCTTTTGTCAAGAATGAGTAACATTTGACATCATTTATTCATGACTAACGTAGCCTAGGCCACTTGGAAGTTGGAACAAAGAAATAAAATAGCCCTAGTCCTCTCAGCATTCTGAAGTTTGCGGGAACCCTCCCATACGCAGCCCCGACATTAATTAGTTCTTGCGCCAGCTTTTCAAACCCCTCGCCATTTACAATATTAAAAGGCCTAATGTCTTTACAGCGAAAGCTGACACACTTTTTCTCCGTAACCATTTGTTTCACCTTTGCAGAGTTTGATTTTGTTGCTGTAGCTGTCAGGACTCTCGTATGGACTGTTGTTTTTGTCTCCCACTACCTGTTGTAGTGTGATAATTCTAGACTTTATTTTTGTAGCCATGTGCTGGGTCATGTGCCCAGGGTCACACCCATGTCCTTATTTGGGCAACTTCCTGCCTTTGTTGAATTCCCTCCAATTTCTCTGTTCACCTGTCTCTCATTTTGTGTTGATTTGTGGAGTATTTAAACACTGCCCTTTTAGTTCACTTTGACAGATCGTTACAGTATGTACTGTTTGTTACCAGGCTGCCACGTGAGTGAGACTAGCGTGAAGCGCTTTTAGACAGAGTATAGTTACTGTTCTTCCCGGTTTGAACCCTGCCTGTTTTTGACGAAGTCTTCTGCCTGTCGGTTTTGGATTACCTGCCTGTACCTGTCTGTCTGTTTATGTATGTCTGCCTGCCTGCCTGTTTACGAAACCTGCCTGTACCTGGGGCCTATTGCACAAAACTAGGATAAGGGATTAAGCCGGGATATCTTGGTTATCCTGGCTCAATTTATCCGTGATCCAGTTGCACAAAAGCGGGATAGGGGGCAGCAGGATATGTTATGGTATAAGTTACCATGGCGACTTATTCTGTGGAGCTAGCCTGCTCCAGACCAGGCTAAGTTCCAGGATCTATTTAATCTCATCCCTTATCTCAGTCAACAGTCACCGCGAATGGAAACCAAGAGTTATTCCACTGCCCCACTACACGTTTTTACATACAATTATTACACCCACTGTTATTATTTAAACATATCATTCATTTCAATCATTTTGGATAAATTATGATTTTAGATGATGTTTCAATCATTCGATAATTTACATTTTCCCAAATTGCAGCATACACACCTTCACCGCATTCCGTTCTATATTAGGCTAGGCCACTGTTACCATAACTTCATAGAACAGTTAAAGTAGCTGCGTCTCGACGTTGTTTGGCAACCATTCAGATAGAGGAAATATATTAATTGGCGGAAGAATGATAATCTAGGAATAACTCGTTATATTCATAGTTGCTGTGCCTTTAGGCCTACTTTATGAAACTTTGCCAGGTAGTTATAGCAACAGTTTCAGAAAACCAATAAGCCACTCGAGTCCGTAGGTTAGGCTTACACTGATTCTACAACAGGGGTATACAGGCGCTCCGCGGTTTTAGAATCAGTGCAACCTACGGCCTCGGGGCTTATTGCTTAAATATAAAATCACGGAATATTAGGGCCACAGAGCAAGCAAATAAATCCGACTTTGAGAATAAACTCATAATATTGTAACCCTTTGTTTTAGAGGACAGTTGTTAAAATGAAGGCTGTGGAGCATTTCGTGGAATCGTACTTCAGTAGGCCCATAGGTTTCACAAAGGACATTAATCGTTATGACACAACAGTAGGCCATCACATTGTCAGAAGTCTCATGACTGTAAAAAGAATATGCATCTTTCCCGCAGAAAGAACCAGTGTCGTCATGACTTCTCCTCCTTCCTCAGTGTGGCCCTACAAGCCTACTCCGTCTAAAATAGGCTACATAAATATAAACACACATCAACGTGTAATTATGTTCCTTTATTGAATAAGGATAAAACAACAGGTAAACCATCAGTACCTTTCAAAACCAAAGTCACACAAGCAAGCTTGCAACGCACAGTGCAACATATAGTATACAGCACAAACATCATGAGGCCAAATCAATATAAATCAAATAAAAAGAAAAACACACATTTGTCTGCCACTGCAGGACATATTTAACTGACATTTCAAGCACGCAATTTAACGGAAATAATTGAGCACATATTGGTCCCTCACTAGCTGACCACTGTCGTCATCAGGGAAGATGGCAGGGTTGTCCCAGTCCATGGCTGGTGGCACTCTGGGGGCCCTCTCCTTCCTCAGGCAGGCTACATTATGGAGGACAGCACAAGCCACAGTAATGTCACATGCCCTCGAAGGGCTGACCCTTAATGTGTGCAGACACTGGAAGCGTGCCTTCAGGAGGCCAAAGGTCATTTCAACTGTGGCCCTGGTCCTGGCATGGGCATGGTTGTAGGCCTGCTGTGCTTCCTGGGGGTCTGTAAAGGGTGTCAGGAGAAAAGGCCGGCAGCCATACCCCTCGTCTCCCAGCAAGACACCAACACAACACAAAATCTCATCATTACAACCTTCCGCTATTGATCCCCCCCACCCCCCACCCCCCAGACTGAGGCACAGAAATACTACCATGTGTGGCAATTACAGTTTCTATTCTATTCACAGGCAATGGACAATATCAAAAGGTTCTGCTCACCTGAACATTGATGCTGTGGAAGGATTTTCGATTCACATAATCCGCCTCATTGGCACCTGAGGGGGATTTGATCCTTATGTGAGTGCAGTCCAATGCACCAATGACATTGGGGAAACCTGTAACACAGGGGTGGGCAAACTTTTTGGCTCAAGGGCCACACTGGGTTTTGAAAATTCCCACGACACACACATAAAAAAAATTCATTTTTTATAGCCTATAATTTAGTATGAAAAGTATTTTTTTTTAAAATATTAATTGCTTAAAAATACTGCTAATTTTATGCTGTTTAACAAATGTACAAATTGTGCACTGTCGCTTTAAGACAGTCGCTTTAATTCACGTTTATTTCTCAATGATCTTCTGCCTGCTACGGTATGGCCCTCTCACACTTTTTAAATGGTCAGTAGTGGGAACTACTGCTGCCTTCATGATTTCCTTTTAAAAGTTTCTTATAAGAAGGAGATATCAATTATCAACAATGACAAGCCAGCTGGAACCTGCGGCTCTCTCTCCCTATCGTGAGAGCAGACGCGTTCCCAATTAAATGGATCGCATGTTCACGTTAGATCTGCTGCAAAGGAGATAACTAAGAGTTAACTTAGTTTAACATGATGTTTCCACATTGACATTGTAAACGTTCTCTAAGGAGAGTGAAAAGCAGTTTGCAGTAAAGCTAACCAATGTCGTCTCTATCGCAGGAAAAAAATAGCGAGCAGCCTGATAACCAAATGAAATGCTCAGCGGGCCGGATGAAAGTGCGTGGCGGGCCGGATCCGCCCACCCTGTAACACAAAGTAATGATATCCTACTATGAGTGTTAACAGTTGTCCTGTAATTTGTAGATCATCTTACCTGCAATCCTATAAAACTCCTCTTTGATGTCACGGAGTCTTCTGTGGCCAGGGAAGGTGATGAACACATCTGATAATGCTGTGATTGCCACACACACTCCTTATAGTGCGGCAAACTGTGGCCTTGTTAAGCCGCTCTGCATCCCCCACGGAGTAAAGGAAGGCTCCACACTCAGTGCATGGCTCCGTGCTGTGCGGTTTTGAATCCTGGGACCCAGCAGTCTGCACAAATACCTGATTCCATCTGCTGAGAACCTGTACCTCTCATGTAGATGGTCATCAGGGAAGGCCAGTGGGTCCAACTGGTCCCTGAACACCCTCTCCCGCCTGAAGGCCCTCCTGAGCACAAGTGCTTCTTCATCCACCACATCTTGCAGGAATGGACACGCCATTGTCAGAGCAGAAAGGAACCCACCATTCTGGGCCTTCATATGGGTGCTAGGTGTGTGTGTGTGTGGGGGGGGGGGGGTATGGGGGCGGGTCCCCCTCTATTGTGACCACCTGTATAGGCTGTTACATTACTATTATGTCGTTAGGCTGATGTAACCGCAAATGGGGCACATATTTGGCAAAATCTATCTTGCTGAATTGTTATATATAACTATATGATTGCTGGGGGCCAAACAAAAAAGGAATTTGACTAAAGATGCCGCTGGTCTAGTGTTTTCACAATGGGAGCTCATATGTCATGCCCTACACGCTGCAAATTAACTGGCTCACTTCACAAGGATTTCCTTTTTCTTTTTATTATTATTTAAAGGTGCGTCATCTTTTATTTAACATGCATCGTTTTATTATTTCATCTTCATCTTCTTGGAGCTGGGGGAGGACAGGAGAATGATGATTAATACATTATACATTTGTGTTACAGTTAGCATACAGTGTGCATTGAAGGCATGACTCACCTCCCGCTCAAGTTTTTGGATGTCAAGGTCCAGTTTTCGAATGGTCCTCTTTTTGATTTCAGCCTCCAGTGCAAGGTTTTCCATCTTTTTCTTCTTGTACTTTATTTCTACATCTGCCAGTTGTATTTGGCGCTGGAGGTGCTTGCCATACAACTGTCTGACAGCTTGTGAGTTCTGTGAATGCATGACAGTTAGCACAGCGGGAATCCTGCACGATTCAGTGTCCCTCCATTAATACTCACTATATTGCCAGGCAGGCTTTCCCCCTGTACAGCATCTGGGTCCTGTTACAGAAATGAGATTTAGTGATTGTGTGGCCTCCAAATGATGACTCCGCACCATTGTAGACTGAATAGTACTTTCACAGGCTTGACATGATACCTCATGCCTCCTGGAGTCCACAGAGATGGTCTCTACATCATAATCATCATAGCGGTCATGTGCTGTTGCTGCTGCACTGGTGCCTTCACCCTATCACATTTAATCGGATTAATATTGAAGCTAGTAGACAACACATGCCAGGCCTACTGTATGCCTTTGATGGAGTACTCACTGGATCAGCATCGTCTGGTGCTTGTGGCTCTAATAGCAACACAGTGCTGCCAGAAACTGCAAGGCAATAGTCAAACCAAGGTCAGACTGTCCAAATGCATTCAATATCAATGTAGTTGTATCCCATATACAGCTGGAAGGACATACCTTGTATGAAGCTGGTGGCATCTTGGGAGGGACATATGCTCGTCTCTGTCCCCCCAGGGATGCCCTCCAACACAGGCCTGTCTTTATTAAGCTCTAAGGCTAAGTCCTCTGCTGGGGTGAGGTCCGCTTTTGGAGACCCACCACCCGTGCCTTGTTGGTGGGTTTGTTTTCACTGCTAAAACAGTATAGACAATGTGTGAGCAGGCACCTTCTGGGTACAATATATACTTGTGCATAGTTAAGTATTAGTCAGGGCCCTTACCATTCTGCAGGATGTTCTTATATTTGATTTTGACTTGCTGCCACGTCCGCTTTGGCCCAGTCATGTTTAGTCTACATCACACACACACACAGAGCAAACATAAGAAAAGAGACACTTTATCCCACAAGGAAATTCAATGGAGTCAGTGAGCAATTAAGCGGCCTTGGGTCCTTTGAAAGACGCTATATAAATAGCAGTGATCATTATTATTGGCTCATCTATTTATGAAAGACTTACAGTCTGATGGAGTTACATTTACACAATTTCACTAATATCTGCACTCCATTTCGATTCATAATTCAACTGATTCATAATCAGTGTACAACCGCGTTTTTAGATACGTGAATTAACTATTTAGATTGTAATTGCGATGTTTCAGCGTTCAGTGTACACTACTTACGCATTCAGGCGGTCGGCAATACTTTGCCACGGTTTTTCCCTGTGTTTGATCACTGTGGCAGTGTTGCCTTTTTTCTGGATGATATGCTTTGCATCCTCGTACGCCTCCATTAGGATTTGCGTCTCCGACGGAGAGAAGTATGCCGCTCGGTTTGGGTTTGCCATGGTGAATCAGTGAATCTGCGATCGGTGGCGGGGTCTATTTGAGGGAGCCGTGAGCGCGCACTTATCCAGGATAGGTTTCACCTGGCTTGATGAATCCGTGTCTGCTCATCCTGGCTTGCTCGTTGTGCAACCAATTAAGCCTGTACGCTCTTGTTTCGGATTCATTGAGCGCAGCTCTAACTTATCCCGGATGTCTTAATTCTGCTTTTGTGCAACGGACCCCTGGACTCTGATAAATCATTTTGATCTGCAACTGATTCCCGTTCTGAGTCGTGACAGTAGCCTAACAAACGTGATCCTGATGGGCACTGACAGCTTTGATCAACATGCCTTATCAGCGACGAATTCCCTGTCGTTCTACAGAATGTTGCATCCTTTGGATTTTACATAACCACTCGCTCATTATTCTCATTATGCACATGATCATTGCCATGCACACATAACTAAAGGACTATGGTTGGACTACTTTTTGCACCTTCACCATGACACTCACTCCCTTTAGCACCTTACCAGTCCCGGCCCTCGCGTCTTATGCTTGATCACCCTCATGCACATTGGACTTTCTTAATTTAATTTATATAGTGTATTTCGTATTTAGTTTTGTTAGTTTTCTTATCTTTCTTATCTTCTGTCTTTATTGTACAGTGGAGTTTAGTTATATGTTTATACTTATACTTATGTTTACCATTTCTGCTGTAAGTGCATGTTGTGTGTGATGTCTGTATGCTACTGAGACCCTGAATTTCCCCTTGGGGATCAATAAAGTATCTATCAATCTATCAAAACTTTTCCACACCTCAGACTTTGCTTTCTTTGCCGGTGCAACTAAAACGCCAGTCACAAGAGGCCAGCCTCTGTTTCACCTCCTAAGCATCCATTTCTGCATCTTTCTCGTAGCTAACCGAAACGCATCACCTGACCGCTCATTTAGCCTACCGCGCAAGCCCGAGCCCAGCCCGAGCCCGCGTGAAATTATAGAAATGAAGCTCAACAGTGAAGTGCCAAATTTGACAGATTTGACAGCCGAGACCTTGGTCATTCCCAAGTGTATGGCGGTCTCCGGCGATGGAAAGCTGCCAACACCCAATTGCGCAATATAAACATTCTCCGCCTTCTCCTTCTAATCGATATTAAACAAAATATTTTCAAAATGAAGGAATGAATTAGGCCTATAGGGCCTAGGCTATTCCGACCGCAGAGAGGAGGGCGTCCATTTCACTCAACATAGGCAAAGTGTCCCAAAATACTTAGAATCAATAGGTGTTGGAAACGCTGACTAATGCACATTTAATTTATGCGCATTACCACGGATGCGCGTCACTAATTCGCATGAGTTGGATGGAAACACGCTAAATATCTCAGTGCAAACTCAAAAATTGTTTGTCTTAATTTTCCACGGTTCAACACATTAGCCTAATACTAGAACATAGTTTGGCTGCAATGGCTTTATTAATTTCTGCCAGTTAGTGCTTTTTCCCCTTTGTATAAGTTATAGGCTACTACATGCATTATTGTGTTTGATACTGAGGATAGCCTATCTGAGACGGTGGTCTGGTTCACATGAGTTACGTTGTGAAATTGAGAATGGCACAGACTAAATCGTTTAGTCTATTTCTTTGTATTGTGACATTGAAATGAGATATGGACTATTACAATCAATAATATGTTGCATATACTGTACTGTGCAAAAGCGCCACTTGCGCCTAGGCTATTTCACTATTGTATCGCCTTGTTAGGCTATGCGCGGGGTGTGCCAACTTTTTATGAGATAGAGAGACCCCCTTAAACACAAAAAGATAATTTGAGACCTGCTGGTGGCCTTTTCCTTTCGTGGACATAATGCTGAATGCACTATTCACTGTCGTAGACGAAATAAACTCTTTTTTTTTTTTGGTCAAAAGTAATTCTGTCTACGTAAATACGGAATGCACCTACACGCATCATTCTGTGAATCCCATTTCAATTTCGTCCACAAAAGTCCACGGAATAGTAACTTAATAACTTAAGAAATGCATTCAGTGACGCTTTCATTCTGTGGACGAAATGCATAATAGAATCACGTACAATAGATTTCGTGAGTCAGTCGTTTACGAAATGAATTATGTGTCACGATAATTTCATTACGTGGACGAAATGCATAACAGAATCACAAAATCAGCTTTGTGACCTGCTACAATTCATTTTGTGAGTCAGCAGTTTACGGAATGAATTATGTGTCACGATAATTTTAGTACGTGGACGAAATGCATAAGAGAATCACGAAATCAGTTTTGTAACCTGATCAAATCAAAGGTGAAGCTGCACTATGCACAATGACTCAGCCCCCCTCTCTTTCTTTCTTTCTTTCTTTCTTTCTTTCTTTTTTATTTCACTGATGTCTTCAATGATGATGACCATAAACTTGTGAACCTTTGATGCATTGTGGTGCAAAGCTATTTGTAAATTAAGCTCGGAAATGATTCTGTAAAAAGTGGTGTTGTATTTCCTTGGGTAAAGATTTAGGGATAAGAAGATTCCAACAAAATGGTCCTGATTCTTTTGCATACGACTGGAAATATACCTTCCCTCGAAATTACTTCTGACATTGCAGCTCAGGCTGAAATGGAAACTAAATTGGAAACAGCTCTGGGTGGGGAATCAACTGCATGTTTCCTCTGAAGGCATGTTTGAACTGGGATAGTTGTCATGTTGAAAGTAATATTTGAAACGTTTATGTGAAATATGCATTGCTGTGTGGATTGTTTTCTTTATTATTTGAATGTTTTGAGTTAAGGAATTTCTCCTCCCCTCCAAATGTAAGGAGACCTCAAATGTATTGTCTGTGATAACTGATATTTTGTTATCAGCGCAACTCATGGAGATTAAGTTAAGCCATTCTGAATATTCTCTTGTTGACTGGAACAATATTCTGATTCTGAATATGACGTCCTTTCACTATTTATGAAAATACCCCCTTGGGCAGAACCGCCAACACACTATTGACAAATTAGATTAATTCTAATTCATTCAGGGTAATTGCCCACAGTTGGGGTTCATGCAGAGCGCATGGAGAACTAGATACAATGATGCCAGTGCCCAGTTCATGAACTCACAACCTCTGTCTTTATTTCTTCCTGAACTGACTACACAAATTCACTGTGATATAGATCCACTCGTGGGTTCACAGCTAACCAGATGTCTTATACGGCTATTCAGTATGCTGTAAGTTCCAGTGAATTAAAGCACCGTGTTCAGAGATATGAGGTCACCGTTGAAAAGAATTAATGCCCACTTCCCTTGGCAATAGGTTTTGTGCCTCTGATTCTATTTTTTCTCAGCTGAAGCCACTAAACTAACTATAAAACCCTCAAAAATGAAATATTGTGTGAACTTTCTTGCATCATTTAGCAAGTATAATAAGAAGGAATCATATCATCCACTCTATGTCATGGTCATCTTCACCCTATTGGGTTCTGTTTTCTAATGCTGGCTGCCAGTGGTCTATACACACAGGTCAATGTCTGACTGAGTATTCAGTACATTAGGAATATCAGTTACATCTTCAATTAACATCTTTAGATGTTAATAATGCATCACATAAATTAGTGACTCGACACTATGGAATGCAAACCCTTCACCCTTCATTGTATATGGTCAACAATTTATTCACATCAGGTATATGCAGTTCAGTAATAAGATGTCCAGGCTATTACAAAGTGAACACAAAAACCAGGCAGTAATGTGTGTCCCTGTTTGTCTGATTAACTGTCTGCCTGTCTGTCTTTCTGTTTGTTTGCTTGTCTGCCAGTTTTTCTCATCATCACCTCTCGTTACTATTGGTATTTCAAATTGACAACCGTCAACAACACAACACAACACAACACAACAACTCCGCTCTCCCCCCATGGAGTTTTTAATACATCCTGTCATTTGAGGCCTTGCGCTTGCGTAAGTCATTACGAGTGCGTACGTGAGCTCCTGAAGGGAGCGCGTCTGCTCCCTCCGCTAGCGTATACTGCAGTCTCTGTATCTCTCCCAAATGTCTCGGGGGTGGGTGGGTAGGTGATTGGGGGGTGGGGTGGGAGTGGGTTAATGGATCACAAGGCAGAGGTGCATGTGATGAGCTTGATGCTGGGCTACACAACAGCAGCAGTACTTTGATCATAGGCCCATCAAATAAACAGGGGTTTTGGTTGTGGCACTGTGGTATTAGAAGAAGTCTACATCAGTCTTTCTCTTCAAAATTAAAAAGCGTGAATTGCACAAAACATAAACAACATAAACACAAATAACTAATTTAAGTAGGAGACTGAAGAAGGCCGGCAAAAAGTATGAAAGGCCTGCACAAAAATTGACTTCATCCAACTTTTTAATGTGATGAGAAAAATTTGAAATTGAAATGATATTAATCAAATAAGAAATCAATTCACTAGAGGGGGATAGAGTATTCCTACCCGGACAGCAACTTTTTAAGGCTACAAGAAATAAGATCTTCTCAGAGTGCGGCAGAAGTGCTGTTCAACCAAGTAAGAACTGTATTTTGCACACTGGTGCATGGCGTAAAACTCCACCCGCGCAAAGTTTAATTCGGTATTTTGCACGTTTATTTTTTAAACAATGCGCCCAGGGGTGTGGCAATTAACAACCTAGGGAGGGGCCTGGCGCATTGTCTAAAAATCGCTATTGTACACCTGGTCAGAAGTCTATGGCGAGTTGTTTATATGTTATTTTAAGAGAGCATTGTCAACAGTCATATTGGCAGGTGCACGCACCATCCTTCTATCATTCATGAACACACACCAGCGCACGTCCATGCAAAACATTACATATTGCACGATTACAATGGGAAATATAATTAGAATAAAGATATTACGAAATACTGTACATCTCATGATGAGTAGTTATTCACCATCGTTTGCAAATTGGTAATGACGGTTAAAAGTGATTAGGGGAGAGGCGAGAGACACGTATGGAGCACAGCTGTCACGAGATATAAGCAACTCCTCTGCAGGATAAATGTTGTTTTGTTCAGTCATTTGAGAAATATTTGGGTAAGTGTTGCTTTTTTCAGCCTATGTTTTTGATGGTAACCCATTGTCAGTCAATAGTGAAAGTAACTGCATATAACGGTCTTGTCATTGACTGACACCTTGGTGAAGTTAGTTTCACTTTGCCAATGAGTTCAAATAATAGACGAGTGCAAAGGTTTTAGTGGTGTGCGATACTGTAAAATTTGGTTTCGATCCGATACCAATTAAATATAAGGCCTGTATTGCCGATACCGATTCCAATACTGATATTTGCAACTAAAAGCAGTTTATATACTTTTATGTAGGGGAGAACATTGTGTCATGATTTATGGCATGAATAAAACATCAATATACTACATTTGAATACATTTCCATGACCACTAATGATTTTATGATTTCCACTGTTTATAGTTTACAAACATTTCAGCAACAAAACATTGCAAAGCTGGCATGCAAAATGTGAAAGGAATGGTGTTTGCATGACTGTAGGCTAGCCCTTGGTGAAACAGGAACAATGCATTTTGAACAAATTAAGAGATATTGGAAGTGAACTCAAATTAAAGTATCGATCTCATCACGCTGGTATCGATACGATACCAATACCAATGTTGGTATCGATACTATCGATATTTGGATCGATGTGCCCACCCCTACTAGGTTTTAGTAAAGGATGGTTTAGTGGAATGATTATTCCATACGGTCTCGCAAGCAGCCTCCTTCAAATGCGCCGTTGAATGCCAAAATACCGATGCATTTATGTGACATATCGCGCTTTGCGCCGTTAAAGGGAATGACAGATGTCATTCTCATTGGTTTAAATGATGTTATGCCCCAAACACACCCATATGACTGATTAAAAAACCTAGGAATACCTTGTTGCGCCATGCGCTCGACGTTTGATAACGAAACCCCTCCCAATGTGGACTGGACATCCTACTAAATTTGAATAAGCTTTTGACGAGTGACGATGCACTTTAGAATGTCATGATAGGGCCCTAAGAGTTCATGTGCCATCAAAATGATTGGGGAAAAAGCAACGGAATATGAATAAATTGTGACGCAATGTCAAAAACGCTTGTGCTCAGCTCAGATATCCACTAAATTAGCATGCAAACCAAGTAGTGCTGGGCTAGCTCTCTTATAATACCACTTTGTACCATGTGTGGCGCTGTACAGTGTAAGTCAGTGGAAGGGTGCCAACATGAACACATAGCTCCTTTAAAGTCAACATTTGAGCCTGCAGCTGTTCCTGACCGATTTAGTTGCCTTAATTAGGAGAGTGTCCATTTTTAATTCACAGAAAACAACATCGGCCTGTTGGTCACTGGGTGAATCATGACCTCATTGGTAAAAAAGTCCACGGAAGGCTCATACTCATTGAAGTTAACGTCGCCAAACTGTCCCCTCTGAAGACGATGCACCAGGTCAACCTGCTCATCATGGAGACGAATATCTGTGCCTGTTGTCTTGTCATGTACAGTACGCCAGTAATCAGGATCAGCATCTTGTCCACGCAGTGGCTGGAAATGCGCACAAATTCACCGCCAAATTCTCCTAATTCATTTAAAATATGGTAGAAGAAATGGATGGAAACCCAGCAAATGACAATGGCCATCTTTTACCCCACTGCTCCATGGGCAGGAAGTAATTAAAGCAACTGCCCACACTGCTAATTGACTCTGGGAAAGAGAAAAACAGGGAGAAAGAGAGAGTAATGTACAGTATGATGCATGATGTTTTGTTTTCTTTCTTTACACACTACTATGTACATGTATGCTTTGGCAATACAAATTGTATTTTTGTCATGCCAATAAAGCTCAAGTGAATTGAATTGAATTGAGAGAGAGAGAAAGAATGGTGAGAGGGAGAGAGGAAGAGAGAGAGAATGGAGAAAGGGAGAGAGGAAGAGCAAAAGAGAGAGAGAATGGAGAGAGGGGAGGAGAGCCCATAGTGAGTCATCAATGACCAACACAAAGCAGAAGAGAGAAAGATAGAAAGAGAGAGAGAGAGCAGTGAATCAGCAATGGCCAGTAAGGGCTGAGCTACACCAGGCGCGTAACTGAAGCGTTCCGTTCGCGTTGCGTCTGCTGCAACAATTAGCTTCCATTATAATCAATGGAAGTAGCTACACCAGGCGGGGGCAGTGGGGCGACGCGTTCAAAAAAAAAAAAATAGGCCATTCATCTAAAATGGATTTTACGCGTCGCGAACGGAACGCTTTAGTTACGCGCCTGGTGTAGCTCATACCTAACACAAAATGGAACTATGCTCTAACCCTTGACCGGAAAGCTGAGTCCGCAGTCCCACAGCTGCGAGAGGCTTGGAGAGAGACAGAGCCTGGTGCTTCAGGCTGCTAAACGGCCCCAGGATGCAGCTAATCAGGTGCTTTGTCTCCGAGCTCTGGTGGTCAGGCTGGTGTTGGTGGTGATGTTCAGGGGTCACGGGGCAGTGTGGAGCAGTGTGAGAGATGTAGCTGGGGGGGGGGGCAACCGAGGGGGCAACTCTGTAGAGCCTGAGGCAAAGATAGAGGTCACCAGCGGCTGGCCACAGGGGGAGAGCGGAGGGATGGAGGGGGTGTGTGTGTGTATGTGTGTATCTCTGTGTGTGGTGTCTGTGTGTGTGTATCTCTGTGTGTGGTGTGTGTGTGTGTCTGTGTGTGTGTGGTGTGTGTGTGTGTGTGTGTGTGTATCTCTGTGTGTGGTGTGTGTGTATCTCTGTGTGTCTGTGTGTGTGTGTGTGTGTGTGTGAGTGTGAGTGTGTGTGTGTGTGTCTTCATGTTTGTGTCCAGAGTCAGTGGTCAACTTTTGTTTTTCAGGAGATACAGGGGGGAGGTAGGGGGGGGTTGGGCTTCGGGGGCTCTTATGCTAAGGGGGAAGTTGTAGATAGATGGAGGTCACTCCGGTAATTCGCCTTGACGTTTATTGTGCATGATGAGATCCTCATTGAGCAGGGCATTCAGCGTCGAACAAAGAGTCTCATTTTGCCCAACGGAGAGGAGGGGACGCTCATGTGCTTCTGCTCATGAACCAGTTCCGGTCCAGGGCTGGCAACAGAGTGGGAGCTGGGAGATAGAGCAAGGGAGAGGAAGGTGGAGAGAGAGGGACAGAGAGAGGGAGAGTGAGAGAGAGAGAGAAAGAGGGAGAGGGAGGGAGAGAGAGGGAGGGAGAGAGGGAGGTGGAGAGGGAAAGAGAAGAGGGAGGTAGTGAGGAAAAAGGGAGGAAGAGAGAAAGGGGGAGAAAGAGAGAGGGAGGTGGAGTGGGAGAGAGAGAGAGCGAGAGAAAGAGGGAGGTGGAGAGGGAAAGAGGGAGGGAAAGGGAGAGAGAGAAAGGGGGAGAGAGAGGGAGATAGGAAAGGGAGAGGGAGCTGCTGGTCCTCCACTCAACTCTTCCCACTGATCTCCTGGACTCTGCTCCTCTAGCTCCTCTTCTCTACTCTGCTCCTTTACCTCCTATCCTCTACGCTATTTTTCACCAGTCGCATCAAGCCTTGGTACACTTATGCCTAATGGCACAAAAGACAAGACTGTATGTGGTATTTGTTAACAGCATATTAGTCTTCCATTATTCTTAATAGGTCTTTAACTTATTTGTTTAAATATAGCAAAGTCAAAGCCGAACTTCTGCTCCAACTTGATCAGTAATTTGCGGCAACACCACAAGACAAATATCACTGTCAACTAAATATTCTGTCTTACAGCTACAGTAATTGAGATTATATACCAATATGTGTATGAGGGGCAGCCGTGGCCTACTGGTTAGCGCTTCAGACTTGTAACTGCAGGGTTGCCGGTTCGAACCCCGACCAGTAGGCACGGCTGAAGTGCCCTTGAGCAAGGCACCTAACCCCTCACTGCTCCCCGAGCACCACTGTTGTTGCAGGCAGCTCACTGCGCCGGGATTAGTGTGTGCTTCACCTCACTGTGTGTTCACTGTGTGCTGAGTGTGTTTCACTAATTCACGGATTGGGTTAAATGCAGAGACCAAATTTCCCTCACGGGATCAAAAGAGTATATATACTTACTTACTTATACTTATAACTGCGTGTAAGATTTTGAAGGTTTGTTTGACAGATGTATGGACAAAGAAACTTTTGTGTAAAATTACTGTCCCAAACTCTGGTAAATGCCTGAGTAAATGACCAGAACAAGAACAAGTTTGCATTAAATACATATTGTCACTGTACTAATTGTTTGCCCAAGAGGTTTGTTTTGGTCAGTACATCTCCCAAAAGTCGATTCCAACTTTGCAATAAGGTTCATAACTCAATCATGATCTGGATTAGGGAAATGTGATTTACGGAGATCGAGGTCTGTAGAGTTATCACAGTATTATTCTCAAGTGGACTCAAAATGCTGTTTGGTGATAAATGTAGTGCCACTGGACACAAGATAAGCTACTGCTGAACATATATCACTGTAAAAGGCTATATATTATCTCAGCAAGCCACATAAACCTCCTGAAGGTCTCAAACTCCTATAAAACTCTTGGTTTCGATAAATCAGGGCTTGACATGCATGTATGTGTAGCCATGCTTCAGTGAAGACCTATCAAATTATGCAGTATCACACAGTAAACAATGGTGGCTAACCCTCACACACGTCACAGAGTCCACATGTAAGCAATTAAACACAAGCATCTGACCACAGTGAAACAATCCCCCATGGCTCTTCCCTAAACGGCCCTCCACTGTGCTCCTACCCCTGAGCACGCTCCTCAGGAATGTACTACTATCAGAGTGCCCCCTATCCCATGCACTCAGCTCCCCACACACCCCTGCTGTCCAGCTTCCCCGCAAACAACGCCCCCCAATGCCCAAACCCCCACCTCTGTCCACAGCCAGTCCACCCCACAAATCTTTCCTGCCTGCACTGGCACAGCCTGCCACAAAAGCAGAGGAATCGTCTGGTGACCTTTGACCCGGCCAGTCACATTTTGTTCACACCTCATCCCTCACCAGAGCACGCTGGGTAGGGGTGGCTGGGTCAAGATGCCACGGCACTGCACAAGCAGTGAGCCTCGGACCGTGTCAAAACATGCTGAAGGAAGAGGGGCTCCCAGGCCAAATAAAGGGCAATCAGGGCTCAGCTCAGAACCCAACCTCCCACCCCCCACACGCACACACACACACACACACACACACGCACACATACACACACACGCACACATACACAAGCAAACACACATACACAAATAGACCTACGCATGGAGAGCTTAAATCATGATCACATGCTCTGGAGGGGGTGCTTTTAAAATGTAATGACTAAGTGTCAATAGGAAATATAAATGTAATTTGGCTGTGCTTTAATCTATTCTAAGAATTATTCTGTGTTTACTAAGCTGGTAGCAACCGAAGGAGAAAACATAGCTCTGGCACCAGTAGAGGTCAGGGATTCAACTCAGGGTGAAAAGACGCACTGATAAAATAACTTAAACTTAAAAATAAATCTTCATGACGTCAGGGAGAAATTACTAACTGTGACTGATGACCTATTGACCAGTCCATTTTCTCATCAATCTGCAGACCTGGAGTACTGGGAATTCCAGGATCAAGCCTGTCAGTGGCTCAGCTACCAGGACACTGCTTCAGTCAGATAAATGAGGAAGATAGTCAAGGGGATGTGTGGAGGAGGAGGAGGGTAGGGTCTTTACAAGGTTGGAGCCTATTGCAGGTGACTCAAAGTCCTGTGTCAACATTGTTGATAATTGCCCCCAACAGCATGCTGTCATCTTTGCCTAGGCCTACAATTGCCCCAAATAGTTCACATACTTTATGTTTCTTTGCTTGTGTTTTTCACAATGTGGGAAGTCCACACACTTTATGTTTCTTTGCTTTGTGCTTTTCACAATGTGGGATACTCAGTTCTAACCAGGATGAAGGTCTGTCCTTCCCTTTGTTCTTCTTGTTTGTGGTCACTAATTTTGTTTTCTTCACTAGTGATATTAGTGACAGTGACACTCTTGTAAACCTTCTTATCATCTATGACCAAAAAAAAAAAACCCAGATCTCCAGATCTGTTATCTTTTCCCCAAATGCTCCACTCCCAGCACTCTCCAGACTCCAGTTTACGGATCAGATAGAGCAGCGCCGAGGCGACAGGGAATAATCAGCCAAACGTTACCATTAATCATCTCAGCTCCCAACTCTGCCACTCTCTCTCTAACTGGCAGGTCCCTTTTGATTGCATCTCCTAATCGGCCTCATTAAACGCATGTTGTTGCCATTCGGGGGCAGCATGCTCCGCTGCTGGTGCAAGATGGACCGGGGGCTATAGTTTGCTTCTGCGGTCGTCGACACAAAGTGCCCATTGTATCCCGGCCTCCCCCGTCACATGATACCTGGTCACCCAGTCTTCATAAGAACCATGCGAGAGCCTCACAATGTCTCCAGACCGCACAAGGGCGCGTCTGTGTGGCCTGGAGAAGGCCTGAAGGCTCCAGATGTAATGGTTCTTGCGTGGGGAGCGAGCGTCCAATTCATAACATGGCGGGAAACCCACATGGGTAGAGGGTGCAGAGGGTTTGCGTTCAACTGAGTGTTGGTGTTGACTGGGACTTGAGTTTGACATCAAAGCGCGTTTTGAGATGACATGCTCTCAAATCACTCTCAGTTCTTAAGGCCCCACATTCTGTGTACAGGATGGAAACAACCACACCATCTCAATCCAACTGTTCCCGATCAGTCACAAGCAATTAGAGATGTATCTAAAAGCTATCACATCAACAATCCATGGCATTTCTAGAAGTTCTTTGAAGAGGTCTCAAAGCAGATTTAAGTTCTGGAGGTTTTTTTTAAGTTCTTGGGCTACAGGTTTTTCGCTGTAGACAAGTGCTATTTCAAGAGAAAGTCCTTGTATATGGCTCTAGAGGCATTTCTTAGTAAAAGTTGGGAACAAGACTTTTTATCTTAATTGTGCAAAATTGCTAATTTTGGCAGCCATTTTGTTTATCCTAATTAGATGGTCAAAAACTCAAAATTCAGCTTGGGAATTTTTTTTTTTATGAAAAAGTCCTGTTCCCAACTTTTACCAGTACTAAGAAGGTTGCACATATCTCAAAAATAACACTTGTCTACTATAGGAAATATTCTATGTAAGATCTTAAAAGAGCTTACAAAAACAAAATACCCTCCACCCCAGGATGGAGGATAACTCCCTTGAAAAAGCCTCTAAGATCAAAAAGGTCCCAAAGAGCCTTGAATCAGATGGCAGTAAGTACAAGTGACATTTCATCATAACATCCCACTTGTGCTGTTATGATCAAACCTCCATCCAAGATTGTTTTTAGACAGTGTGTGTGTGTGTGTGTGTGTGTGTGTGTGTGTGTGTGTGTGTGTGTGTGTGTGTGTGTGTGTGTGTATGGGGGCTCTCCTCTTTTTTTCTTCCTCAGTACTTCCATATTTATATGGTACTGCTATGGATATCATAGGGACAGGGGACATGGAAATCTGAAACAGATGTTTGAGCCAGAGTTGAACAGCTTCTCTCTGGACAACTCTGGACAAATCAGTGCAAGCAATGGATATAGAGCAAATAGAATGCAAGCATTCTAATGAGAAGGCTATTTCTCTAGTACTCTAATGAAAGGATCGGAAAGAGGACAAAGATGAGAAACGTTGAGACCAGACCATGGAATCCTTTCCCAGCTGACCCAACACAATGACTTGCATTCTTGTCCACACACACACACAAGCGCGTGCACACACACACACACACACACACACACACACACACACACACACACACACACACACAAAGAGATGACTTGTAAACACATATATTATAGCCTGTTTGCTTGTCAAGCATATGTGCTTTTAGGCAAAGTCACAACACACTCATAACACACAAAACTTTGTACAGCTTTGTGATTCACATTTCCATGTTTCTTTTTTACATAAGCTTAAGCTATAGACACAACAATCACCTCTACACAACCTCTACATTCACTACCTGCCTACTCTGGCCATCACCCCCAAATCTAATTACTTTGAGATGGTAGACAGTAGGGGAACTCAGACGTCTAAGTGTTCCTTCGGCCTTGGTGAGCTCTTTCCATAACTGTGTCCATACAATAAGATGCTATAGATTCTGGTTTGGGTAAAAACCCAGAGAAGGGGAATAATATTCTCTCTCATCTCTCTTAACATTATTTTATTATGACACATACAGTATATTGTTTTAAGTGCAATATTTATTATGCAATTGTATAACTTCCAGTCTAAGGTAACCCTCAGATCTTTAATTCCATCTTCATTGCATTTGATTTGAGGGGTCTTATCAAACAATGGCAACTGTGCATAATATAGTTTAGAACAGAACAGAAATGTCCAAACTGCCCCTATACCATACAGCTGTCTGTAATCATCAGTAGGATGCCCCTTTACAGTGCAGACACAAATACATTACATCACTTTCCCACTTGGAACTCTTCATGTGGTCCAAACGTAAACACAAGGAAACACATGAAACCGTTCTCAGCTCCAGACCCACATGAAGGGCACTATCTCCAGAGGTCACTCTGCTCACATGGAGACGGACTGGCTGATTGGATCCGTATGAAGAGGCAGCACCTCAGTGGGGAAGCTTATAGGCCCATGTGTACCACCGCATGGGGGCTATACACTCCCCAGTGTCCTGATTATCGCGCCAACACGGTATTAGAGGGCAAGTGCTACCTTAGCAGCAAATATATGGTTAACAATATAAACAATGACTGGGCTTCATCACTGCTTTAGATATTTGGTTTGAACTCCAAACAAGAGGGTAGATGAAAACATAATTTTTTAAGACTTTAAATATACAGAATATGCTTACCATAAGCAAACCTGGCATAAGGTGATAATGTGGTTTTTAGATGCATCATATGCCACCCTAACAATATACAAATTATTTGTTTTGTCATTTTAGATATAGATAATAATGTCAAATATAAATAATTGTACTACAAAACTGCCAATCTCTGATAGCAAAAAACTATTGAAAGATATTTTTATTCATTGCTTCAAAAAATGGCGGGTAGTCTCAGGCACTCCCACATTTTCTTACCCTATAAACTGACATTAGCCTACATCAACTTGACTCCAGGATTTCAACACATCTCTAAATAGCCCAAATAATTCACTGACATGCTCAAGATGTCGACTGATGAATCAAAATGGTATTCTTCAATGAACCCCTTTTCTCAGGGGTTGGTGACTCTGTTGGAGTTTTAAATCTGTGTTCTGTTTGATATTTTCCATGTGATTAAACTTTAGCAGGCGGGCCAATGTCCATCCATTAAGCTGATGTAAAAGTGTCAGTCTGAATGACTTCTTGGACGGCGTCCCTGTGAATGACCTATCCAGCATTCAGTCTGCGCTCACATAAAAAGAAGGATATCGCACCAATCATAGACCGGTGCCAGACTGAGACTGAGAGCTGTTTCTGTTTGCTTTTACATGTCAGAGCTGTCACCAATAACGCTGAACGACACTGACAATCAACATTTTGCCAGCTGACCTCTCCTGTCTAGTGCTCACATCCGTAAGGAGTGAAAGGAGAGGGGGTGAGGAAACTCCCCCTCTCTTGATTTCCCTTTTTCTAATTTGATTTAAACTCTTCATCTCTCTTCTCTCTCTCTCTCTCTCTGTCTCACTCTTTCTCTCCCTCTGTCTGTTTCTCCACCTCTAGCTGCAGGTGCAGGGAGGTCTTGACGCGACGGTTGAAGGTGATTGATCACGTCGACCAAAACCAGATCGCAATACTTGGAGCCGCATTCCTGCTGCCGTCTCAATGGAGAGAGGATCTGTCAACAAACACATCTGTTAGAAGCACCATTCCAAGCACCAAATGCCAGGCGCTCACACATATGGGGCATTTGCACCAACTGCACGGTACTGCACGGCACAACAATTATTTTTGTCCCCATTGGCAAACGTTGCGAACCGTGGCAAATAAACTGAGCCATGCCGAGCTCCATTTTGGGTACCCCTCCGTTGGGGTACCAAGATTATTTGGTCTTGGTATGGTATGGGTGTACAGTCGTTGACAGAAGCAGTCTGCCTGTCTATGGAGTTTGAATGGGAGTAAATGACTTGTGTGGCATACTCTTCTACAATCACTACATGCTATGTCCCAACAAAATACAGATTCATGTGCTAGTTGCTTCAAAGAAGTACTGCATATTCTTTTTTATTACCACCACACAAGGGATAGATAGATAGATATAGAGTCTTTATTGTCTCATAGGGATAATAATTTCCACACATCTTCTTTCATGTTCCATAGCACAGCAACACATATAACATGTAACACATTATATCTCATCCACCCATTTGACATAATATCTCATCCACACAGCATTACCCATCCTCATTCAGCGAAAAAAAAAAAAGACACATCACATTAAAAGACACAAAAAAAAAGACACATCACATTAAGACACCCACATAGACACGTCCAGTGTGAAAACTACAGGCAACTGGGGTGGTGGTGGCACTATCACAGCTTGTTCAGCAATGTGATGGTGGTGGGGACAAAACTTTTTTTTAAAAGTCGCTTTAGTCCAGTTTAGTGCTCTGTATCTGCGGCCGGATGGAAGTAGTGTGAAGAATTGGTTCAGCTGCTATTGTATGTGCTAGGTGTGTATGGCTATGCCATTCGTGTCTGATAGGCTGGGTGTGGGGAGACTGATTATCTTGGAGGCAATATATGTGATTTTAGTGAGTTTGTTTTTGCAGGTGGCAGTTAGCATTGTGTAAAAAACAACAGTACAGCAGGGTGGGTTGGATGATGCTTTTGTAAAGTAGGAGCAGGAGTTGGGGGAGTGGGCTTTCAGTTTGCGACATGTAGTCTTTGTTGTGTGTACGTTTATGGATGGCAGTGACATGTTCCTTGAAGTTGAGTTAAACTGTGAAACTGAGTCCTGATACGCTGTGATGGAGTTGATAGATAGATAGATGCTTTATTGATCCCCAGGGGAAATTCAAGAAAGAAGAAAAATTCAGTTGTTGTTGTTGAGTAATCCAACTATGTCAGTGTCATCAGTGTATTTGTAGTAGATAGTGACGTGTGACGGGCTATTGCAGTCGTTGGTGTACCGTGCTTTAAATGGAGCCAAACCGAGTCGTAGTCGGTGGAAATGAGACGATAGTCATCCAGTGGCTGCCTGTTTCTCTTTCACTCTCTTTCTTCATTTCTGTCTCTCTTTTTTTCTTTTCCTTTCTCTCTGTCAGACTTGTCCACTGTATTTCTCTCTCTCTAAACCTCTCTCTGGCTCTCCTTCTCTCTTTCTCTCACTCTTTTTTTGTCTTCCCTGGTCTGAATTTCTGCAGCATGTTATGAAGTCACAATAACTGTCTATGCAGCCCCTCTAGTCCCACGCTGACCAAGTACAAGGAGTGCTGTTTTGATCACATCGTTAGCGGCATTGATAGCATTGATAGTAATTTTATGGAGGAGAGATGTAACGCACACCAAGATTCTAATTTTATCACAGTTTATAAAATCAAGCCAATTATGCTTCAAAGATAATCAAATAGATAAACCTGAAAAACTAGAGAATGTGGACAAACTGGACACAGGAACACAGAGTGAAAACAAAAATGCCCTCTGGCAACATCAACCTCTTCTCTCCATGGACTGAGGAATCTTTGTTGGCCTGCAGACAATCCTTTGCATTGTGACACCAATTACAACGTATGCCAGCCACAAATTAGATTAATGGCTAGACATTTAAGGCTACACTCTGGACACAGCTGCGGAGACCTGCAGGGTACAGTACATTTGGACAAGCCGGACATTTAAATGCACCAGTACACACACACACACACACACACACACACAAAAAGAGATACTCAGGAAACATGTAGAAACGATGGTCCTGACGCCATCAAAGACCCACTCCGGAAGGACACAACTGGGCTGATAATTAAAAGTAACAGCCAACTGCACCGGCCAACATGTTTTGAAACAGGCACTCAAATGCAAAACAAATTAATCTTACAGGGGAGAGTAAGAAACAATAAACCATCTCAAAAATACTTCTTTGGACTGTGGGGTCAATGACTCGTCTGTAGACCATGTAATCCCATCCCACTCTTTAAATGTTTTCTGGGGGATCTGTTAAGATATGGTAATGGCTAACAAGCTCAGGGATTCCTTTGTGCCACAAAGGAAATATTCACGTTCTGCCAATATAAATACAATAGATATAAACCCTTCAGTAATTGACTTGCATTTGCAGCTGAACACACCTGCCACTTTTTAAACAACAGTGACCACAATTGAGTTTGCATTATTAAGCCTTGGTACTCCTGCAAAATGCTGTGGTCAGACTGGAGGATTTCCAACAGCTGTGGGTAGCCCAGGAAAAAGAGTTTAATGTCAGGCTGTGGAGAGTCAAAACTAGTCTCTGTTAGCCCAAGGAAATTGTTCCTATTATACACACCTAGGGCTCTAATTTCATATCACAACAAGCTCTGCAGACAGCCTTCATGCAGCAGCAACGAGAATCTAATGGGATACCGATTACCCATTGCAAATTGGAGCAGTTTAAACCAGAGAAGATGGAAGTTCTTGTGTAGGAGGCCAGTCTGCCATGGAATCATTTACAGGGTTCACCAAAAAAAGGTGTTGCTTTGAAAGAATTTATTTACAGTGTACATGGAACAACAGTGTCTGGAAACAGTGAGAGAGACCTACATTGCCTGCACTGAATAGATATTCCTCCAATGTTGATTGCATAGCAGCAACATCAAAGAGTGTCGCAACTCTCTTTATGGCTCTGGTCTAGGCCAACTGTCTGGATTTCTTGGATGTTTTCACTGTCTTTTTATCCCAATCTGTACAGCCATTTGGCAGACAATATGATGCTTTTATATAGGTTATACAGATAAATATGACTTCACCAGTTGAAAAAGAACAGGAGTTGGAGGAAGGTGAATGCTAAGAATGAGTAACAATCGAGGGATATTCCACAAGATTTCCCAGGATATATTCTACACCCAAAAGAGATTGCAGGGAAACTCAAAGTAGCTTTTTCTCTCATGGCTCAAAATGAATAACTACTAACTAAAGCCAAATCAAGCTAAGCATCATGCCAAAATGGCATATCCTAAAAGCTCCATCTTGAGAACTGCACAACCTGGAAGATTTTGAGCATTCCTTTCATGTGCGGAAATGCAGTGGCAGACTGTATTTGAAAAGCGCAGGGACTTGTTCCAGGGTATTGTTCTACTGAATGTTAAGAGGGAGATAATCTCCTCTGGTGGTGGTCCAGAGACCAGGCTAGGCATCCCCTGAAGAAAAGATAAACTCCTCTGAGTGCAGAGAACCAGCACTCATATTACAGAAAGAAATTTTTTGGGATGTTAAGTGGAAAATCTCCATGTGATTTGTTTGGAGCTTGTCAAATAAACTAAAATGAGCTTCCAAGTGCTCCCAAGTTGTAGGGCTGCAGCAATGTGGCGGCCTCTAAAGATGTGTGAAATTACTACATCAACAGCCTAAAAAGTCAACAGTCAATGAGTACGCCCAGAGATGTTTGGGATTACCACCGTGTTTGTCAAAAGCAGTGCTGGGAAGCATTCTTTGCTACTACCACTGTGATCTACTAGGCCCTGGACTACAAACCAGAGTGTTGATATTGGAGCTGTGGGAACTGACAGACGAATGTGACTGGAACTGTACTCCCATGGAGTGCCATGTGATGCTGAGCTGACAACTAAGGAATGGTTGAGTGTATAAAGCACCAAGGCTGTGGCGGGCCATGGCAATACTCTCTGCCTTACCACAAATGCGTTCCAAAACTACAGATCATGTTTTGCTTCTAATCTGCTATTCTTTTTTACCTTTTATTCTTTTCACTTTTTATGTGTTTTCTTTGGAGGCTTTTTAAGTTGTATTCCTTGATTCACACACATTTTCTTTGCCACGTGTTGTGTTTATTTACCTCAGATGAAGAGTACTTTGATTAAACACATGTTGTTTTAAGACGGTTTATATAAATAAATGTGATATGACTTCATGTGTGACATCAATGAGGACTGACTGCATGCCATTGATTCTCCTGCTGGGTTAGGGCACCATCAGATGTAGGCCATGGAACAATGGCTAGAGGGTACGACTGCTACATGTGCAATCAACTTAGACTGTGTTTATCTCAAGAAAAGGAAACACAAAACATAAACAACCAGTTTTCAATGGCCTACCCGTGGTAGGTAATAGAACACCGTTCCAGTGACTTGGTCTGTTTTTAGCATGCATGTATTCAACCATCCCATAATTTACACACAACACCATTTTAGAGATCCTGTTTACACTGTCATTGCTATTCATTTGGTAACAACGTCATTTTCAAACCACAAACAGTCAATCACATGCTACAATTCACTGACCTACACTGACCATTCTCATTTATCAAATGACAAATATTAATGTTCAGAGCATTCTGAAAATAACAGGTTATACTGTATAGTGCATCAGTACTTCTTTCCTCTTATTGGAGGTTAAAGGTACTGTCCACAGTTCAACATTGTTGATATTTCAGCTCTAATCACCCCACCCACTGAAGCAACATGCT
>NC_063209.1:10646056-10662350 GCF_017589495.1 Alosa alosa | reverse complement strand
TTACACTTTCAGACCAAGGACCATAAACAATAATAATTTAAACAATGCCACACCACTTTTTGATGACAAGACATTATAAATGAATGTGGTTCTGTTGACCTTTAGTTTTTGTTGCTACTGTGCTTGGAGGACAGGTTTAAGGCAAAACTCAGCACATTTTAGTCATATTGCAATAATGCCGATTACCATTGATCATTTTGAATTTGGCCTACTATAATCATGATATCACATTTTTCATGCCGTTTCTCTAGTGGCTGGTGGATTTTGGAATCCACCAGCCACAGTGGCTGAAATAAGAAAAAATATTTAATTCCATCCCAGATTGTGTGGTGAGCGTTCTGGCAGCATAATGGCTGCCGTGCATCACCAGGTGGAGTGCTACATTGGTGGTGGTTACTAGTGGTCCCCCCATCCATGTGAGCTTTGAGTATCGAGTCGGCTATATAAATGTAATGTTGTTGTTGTTGCATTAATTCTTGAAAAGGTAAAAAAAAAAAAAAATTTTTTAAAAATTGGAAGGAAGGACAAGGCCCGACCTTACAATAGGCGGGAACCCGCGTATACCCCTCAGGATGTTTTTTTGCTATGTTTTTTTTCACTATGATTTTCTGTTAACCTATAACCCTGGAGCCCTAACTTAGTTGATAGGGACAACTCCCAACTTCGGCCCTGTTTGGTCTCAGGGCCCAAATATTAAGGTACTGCAACTGCAAAAATGGTCCTAGAACCCTGTAAATTTACATGGATCACCCTGTCACATAGGGGAACCAACCTGAAAAATGTTTCAGGGTTTGGTGCTTTTCTTCTGTCATATCATCTTTTTTTTAACCAAAAAAGCCAAAAAAATGCTTGTCCATACGACAAATTTGATTATTTTCAACTCTGTTATGATATGCATTAGTCCCTCAAATGTAAAATGAAAACTACCCAAGTTCATGAGCTTCAATTTAAGTCCAAGGTGACCTTTCTAGCTAGAGTACAACAGCTGCTATGTCCAAAGCTATTCACTGTAGCCTATCCTGAAAATACTAGCCTCCTGGCCGGCATTCAGAACACTTTCAGGCATTACCATTTAAATGGGATTATGAACATCAATTTCACATAAACCATATTTTTAAAGTGTTTGACCTTGACAGAAAAAATGGCTATGAATGAAAGTATGAAGTGAATAACATCAAAAATAACTAATGTTACCACCTATTGGTGGACTGTGAACAGGATACAACACATGGTACTATCACAAAAAGGAATGTATCAAATGAGAAATGTATGTAAGGAATGGTTTGTATTGTACAGCAGTAGTGTAGGAATGTGAATAAGAACTTTCAATCATTTAATAATCATCATTATCATCATCATCCTCTTCCTCATCTTCATCCACATATTTATGGATTTCATCAGTCATGTCATGTTCATCCCTGTCCTCCTCTGCCAAGACATCAATGAGAGCTTTTGGGATTACATCACCCTCAAACCATAGTGGTTCAAGCTTCCCAGTATCTGTGTTTATGTGAAACCCATGGTCAAGTGGACTTGGGATCTCTGGGTAATGCTCATGGGCCCTCTTCCAGATGCACACTTGAAAGTTCGTCAGACGTTTGATGTGTGCTGTTTGAGGACCCTCTTGCATGGTGGGAAAGTTGATAGGTCAAATGAGAGACCCTTGAATCGAAGGTTTGACCCACACATCTTCTTTATTTTAATTTCTCTTACTTCATCAACGCTTTTCACTCTGCAACTAAATCCATACAGGCGGGTAGGTGAACTCCTCAACACCATTGAGGAGCTGTTCATCAAGATCCCATGAGTTTTTCTACTTCTGCAAAGACTTGAATGAATTTTGATGTTTGATTCAGTATCTTCATTGGTCGCACCTTTTCCTTTGCCTTTGAATGCTGGCGTGCAGTCAGCACCAGTGAAGAGCATGTGGGGCCAGAAGAGCTGCAATGTGCTCCTGCGAATAATCTTCAGCCAGCAGGTTGATGTCAGTCACTAGTCTATCTCCCATGTCAAAGATGATGTTGACGGTTAATGACTTGGCATAATACAGGAGAATGAAGAAAAATGTCTGAGTCTTTTGCTCTGACTCTAACTAATGTGAGACATTTTAGTCTGGATGTAGTGCATGTAAATAATCACCTAACATCTGTTTCTTCATGTTTTGAGCAGATCTCGGGAGAAATTCCTTCGACACAACTCCAGCATTACATTCTATTGTAGTTTTGACCAGCCTTTGAAAAATGACCAGGGCGAGGACATTTTTCATCATATCTTGGGAGCTCAGTGATCCAGTAGTAAATGAACACCGTTTTGAGAAAGCCCAATCAGCTGGGCGATGAACATTAACCCAAGCGTTCACCACAGCCTCTGCGATCTCTCTCAGCTGATTTTGGTGAATGAAGGCAGTTCACGTAAGTGTCTGTGCTGAATATTGTTTCCTCCTCCAGGCCAATGTGCTCTCATTCAGGATGGAAATTCCTCATTGTACATCGTGATGTACCCCAGACAATGAAGGCAATATCAGAGAACATTCAAGTGAGTATTCACATGAACCCTTCCCCAACACACACAAAAAAACACACACACTTACATCATCACTGTCATCACCTCACATACATACAGCACACTGCTTGCTACAGTAAGCCTCCTCTACTTGCTGCACACTGCCCCCTGCATACACAGCACATTGTCTTCAGGATCTTCTCCAACACACATCCTCTACATACTTAGCAGCACACTGCCCCACCTACCCACCAAAGACACACACACACAGTCACTGCTACACTCCCCTCCCGGCCACACACACATCTTCATCACTCACATACATCATACATACAGTACTCTGGGGGTGGGGGGGGGGGAGGGGCAGAAAGGCTAGGCAATCAAGGACATGGGTAGATGGAGGAGAAATCAAAAATAATAAATAAAAAGTGTGCAAAAGTTGGAGAAAGTCAGATATGTGTGTGTGTGTGTGTTTTGACGTGTGATGAAATAAGAAAATAAATAAAAGGTCTGTAGCATAGGGAGAGGGATGTAAAAGTGCTAAAAGTCTTGTAGGTGTGTGTGGGGGGGATCATGAGTGCTGAGGAGTGAATGAGTGCAAAGTCAGTATAGTGTGAGTTCAGAGTTGGGAAATGTTTGAGAGTGCTGAGGAGTGAATGTGTGCAAAGTCAGTATAGTGTGAGTTCAGAGTTCGGATGGCCTGGTGATAAAAACTTCTCCTGAGTCTCTCAGTTCTGGCTTTGTGACTACATAGGCGTCTTCTTGATTTCAGCGGTAGGAATAATCCATTGTTAGGATGAGAAGAGTCCTTCAGAATCTTTTGGGCTCTTAGGTATTACTCTTCTGGAATAGATATCTTGTAGAGCAGGGAGTTGAGTTCTTATAGATGCGTTCAGCTGAGCGCACTACTCTCTGCAGAATACTACAATCTCTAACTGTGGAGTTCCATACCAGGTGATGATGCTACAGTTAGAACACTCTCAACCGCTGAAGTGTAGAAGGCCTTCATGATGGATGTAGAAACTTTGAATTTCCTTTAGCTGACGAAGGAAGTAGAGTCGTTGTCTGGACTTCTTCAGAACATATTGAACAGTCCATGTTAAGTCTTCAGTAATGTGGACACCAAAGGTATTTAAAACTTGTGACTCTCTACAAGGTTGCCCGCTGATCATTAGGGGTGTAACTGTAGTTCTGCTGCTGCCTTCTGTAATCCACTACCATTTCCTTGGTTTTATTGATATTCAGTGTCAAGCTGTTAGATTGACACCACTGTGCCACCTCATCAACCTGATCCAAGTAGAACTGTTCATTGTTGTTACTAATCAGGCCCAAGATCACTGTGTCATCTGCAAACTTGATGATGGAGGTATGACTACTGTTGGCTTTGCAGTCATGTGTGTAGATGAACACAGCCTTGGGGAGCACCAGTGCTGATGGTTAATGAGTCAGATGTCAGACCCCCCACTCTAACCACTTGTGAACGGTTGGTGAGGAAGTCAAATATCCAGTGACACAGGGTGGTGTTCAGTCCTAAGGCCTAAGACTTGCAGTACACTGCCCCCCCCCCCCCTCTCCCCTACATACACAGCACATTATTTCATCAGGAAGCTTCTCCAACACACATCCCCAACATACTTACAGCACACTGTCTCATGAGGAAGCTTCTCCAACACACATATTGCACACTGCCCTCTCCCCACATACACAGCACACTATCCCATCTCCCCTGTCATCCCCCCAACACACACATCAAGACCCCTGGCAGTTGGGTTAGCCCCTGAGCCATGGATCTGCCCAAGGTTTCTTCCTTGGTAAGGGAGTTTTCCTTGCCCCTGTTGCTCTTGGGTGCTCCTTGTTGCCCCCCCCCCCCCCCCCCAATTCCAATCCTCCCCACCTTTCTTATGCAGCCCTTGCCACTTAATCTAATAAACCCTCTTCTACTGCACTTTTTTACCCCCACAGCACAAATAGGCTGACACCAGACATAATTTCACTGCATTTCTTACTTCCAGTAACTATATGCATGTGACAATAAACTTCCTTGTATCCTTGTATCCATAACACATACCAAAAGTCCATGAAAATCCAAGTGGTGCTAGTTCTAGAATCATTATGGTGCATGTTATGTGTCATAATCCAACAATGCTAAAAGTTCTATGGGTGTCATGGTGATCATGGAAACATTTAAAAGGGGATGCCAAGAGGTTCAGATCTTCATTCCACAGCAATAAGGCAACAAGTACAGGTGAGTAATGTAATAACCTTTTTGTTGTGTCAGTACTTTTTAATATAATAATGATAACTAGATGTACCGCATAGCGGTACAAAATATGACCGCCGCTCAGTCCTGTACATCCGTTCCGCGAAAATAAATCACACTTCAATTTGTCTCCATATTTTACTCCATCCCCCACTCTTGAAACTTTTTGTGTATGCTTGTTTGGCATGCCTGAGTGTGTGTGTGTGTCGCGGCTGCACAGAAAAGTAGCCTACTGGTGCTGAAAAGGTGAATAGATTGTAGAATAGCCAAAGAAGATAGCATTGTTATTAAACCTTTAAAATCTCTAAACAATCACAAGTATGCATCACAGTTCATCCATTGCAACTGGATTAATGAAAGGTTACACCTGTAGGCTACATTGTATTTGGGAATAGCAAAAGGTATCAGCATAATGTTATTTATTTATTTATAAACAAAAACATCTCTGTCAGTTCCATGCGTTTTCAACAGCTCTCAAAAAACAAAGGTCATTTTTAGATGGATGGATTTTTTTGTGAATGTTTCTTCTTCTATATAAGATTTTAGTCATCTTTAGTTCATGTAATACTTTATTGTCAAAGCACAAATTAAGTAACAGTAGTCTGAAACATTATTGTTAATGCACAAATTAAGTAACAGTAGTCTGAAATGAAATGCTGTTTTACATCTAACCAGTGGTGCAAATAACTGACATGTCCAAATGGGCCTTGATGAAATCATTAAACTAGACTGTTCATACACATTTTAACGGGCCAAAGTTGAAGAGCTGTTGTCCGTTATTGTTCGTGCAAATATAGGCTGATTCATGTTCCCTTGCATTGTGTAACTGATGTCCATGGCTAGTCTGGCTTTCATCAGACCAAGCTCAATCTTTTAAGAAATCAAAAAATAAATAGCGGGCAGATCAGGCTGGGTTCACCCAGCCTAGTCCATAGGCGCCCGATATTGTTTAATTTTCGATTAAGATATCCGGCTCTGGCTATTCTAAATGCAAAATGCATCAGGAGTTATGACAAAACTGTAACAAACTAGATCCTAATAGAAAGCTGTTAGCTTCCCTAAGCTACAGGTAGGCTTATAAGGTAGGCCTATTTACAACATAAATTGTCAATAGGCTATGCTGGCGACACAAATAAAATCTCCTTTGGAAACGAATGGCTTACGCCTTACAGTATCAAGCGGACTTAGATTGCCATATTGTGGCGAAAAGTTGTAATAAAATTCACGCAGCTCCATGAGTCAAGGAAAGCGCGAATGAAGTAGCAACTTCTAAATGGGACCCACTACACAGTAGCTTAAGGTGTGTTGCTAAAGCAGCCATAATGAAATGAAGGTGTCATTGTTTGGATACTTCACATACACGCGTGCTTTTTTAATTTCACAGACTACAACTACCAAGCTGGAATCAAATCACATCGATTCCCCTCTCACACCCTGCACGCACTTAAAACAAAATAAACAGGCGTCTCAGTCTCACGCATGTATAGGCAAAACTGTATCAGACCTGTGTAACATTGGTGATGATTTTTGTAGCACGTGCAACAAATGACAGTCGAAAGATACAATTGTATCAGTGCTGATATCAATTTGCTTGGTATAACCGCATTTATAGTTTTCTACAAATGCAATCAATCAAATTGGCCTCCATCACTCAACCAACGCTAACGGTAACATTACCTAGGTCCTTATTGATATTATAAGATTAACGTACCTGCAGTAAAAACCAAGCATGTCTGATAAACATCCTCAGATTTATTTCGGCTTCAAGAAGAAATGGGAATTACATTTCATGTGAACATCGTCCTATCCTTATTAGACGTTCTCTGCGGTAAACTAGTCCTTGTAGCGCCCATTGTTTTTTCCAACCCACTTTTAACTTCCAACAAAATTATTTCTCACTGCAACAATGTGCCATCTAGTGGACAAACGACTACTTATCGCCAATACTGGAAATGCAGCCATGATGATGATGATGAATATTTATTTTGGCTTTCTTTTAATCCTACTGAATTTGTAATTATGTATCAGCCGTTCTAATACCGATAGTATGTGGGTGCCTGTGTGTGTGTGTGTGTGTGTGCATGTATATATGTGTGCACCGCCATCTACAGGCCAATGAGTGTACACATAACCTAATTTTTTTTAGACCCCCCCATGGATGAAATTCTACGAAACTTGGCATACCCCCAGAGAATGCCAGGTCATACACATAAAATTTGGTGCAGTTCTGAACATCTTAACTGAAGATAGGCGATTAAAAGCAGAATAATATTGCATTTTAATTTTTTACCGGGGGGGGGGGGGGTGCAAATCACAAATGAGTGATTATGGGCCAGGTTGATGTGGGCCCTTGAGACCAACATACCATAAAAGATTCTTCATCCTCAGTGCCACGGTTCAGGTAGTTATTTAGGAAAAAATGCTTTTTTTGCGGTTCGGGAGGCCCAGCACGGGGGGGGGGAGTGGCCCCCGGGGACGAAACTAAATTTTTCCGTAAAAGTCTAGTGGGGCTACATACCCACCAAATTTCATGTGCCCCGGTGGTTCGGTGTCCCGGGTATCGTTGACCAAAAATTCAGGAAGTAGATGACGGGGGGGGGGGGGGGGGACAATCCCTATTTGAAATCCTATATACCCGGGCGGGTCATAATAAGTTTAAATAAGCTTATTGTAGTAGGCTTACATATGAAAAGATTTAAAGGGACACGAGGCACGTTTTCGTGTTAATTAATCATCTTCATAAGTTGGTATATGGTTAAATGACTCATTACGGCACGAATGAAGGCTCTCTTGCCCGCCCCTACTGCCTGTAGGAAGAATATCCCACTTGCAAGTTTGGTGTATCCTACCCGCCGACCTTCAGTCTCACAAAGTGTCAGACATCGCGAGAAGCAGGATCAGTTTACATCCTGCATCCCCAGCACAGAGGCAGGCTAACTAAACGCTTAGCGATTGTTGCAAACCTGTATATAATGGCAGAGCCGGCAAATAAACAGCGAAAAACCCTTGACGGAAGATGCAAAGAAAAGGAAAAGAGCTTTTAGACCGAGCGAGGGGCTCACACACTTATCGACACGTACAGACGGTAGGGGGAGCTTCGTAGAGAAAAAGCATCAGGCTTGCCTGGTATCCCTTTCGAAATGATAGAGACTTCAAAATGATAAAGACAGTCTCACCTGGGCCAAATGATGTATCTCTTCTACAGAACAGTGTTACAGAGAAAAGGCCCGTACACACCAGATACGATACGAAATAACAGTGCGACTTGTGCGAACAGTACACACCAAGTCCGATGCGATTATTTTAATATTTTGCATTCTATTTCGCACTCACGTCACGCAGGTTCACACAGCGACTTTCAGTAAGCAGGGAGAACTCAAAATCATCAAGATTTGAAACAGATTATAGCCTTGATCAATCATGGAACCGTGTATTGGCTTGAGAGGTGCTGGGGAAATTAAAGCTCACAGCCATCCTTCCCATCCCTTGTCTATTCTACTTGTGCTATTGTGATAATTGTGCAGAACCACTGACGGAACACATAAGTTGGTTGGGCTCATTAGTGCACCCATACACCCACCCCACTACACAACACACACGCAACCAGATTCTAACGCTAGGCGGGAAGGGACATGATTAACGTTGGCACTAGTTTAAGGAGGATACGCTTTTATAGAGTTAAGCATTCTTCCTTGAGAAAAATTTCAGCAGGGGAATGACGAGCAGGGGTCAGCAGGGAATGACGGGCTGATTTTGGGCTGAGCTCAACGTTGCGCTCTGCCCCACATTGAGCCCAGCCCCGATCTGCAAGCTGCAGCCAGGGGTGCCCGCATATTGGACTCGAGGTAGGCCTATGCCATTTGGGCGGACTGGTGTAGCCTAACAAGTTGTAGGGTAGGCCAGGCCTCATTTAAAAATGTTACATGCCAAAATGCTATCTTTAGCCAACACGCTTATAAAACTGACCATAGCCTAGATCATGTAGGCCTACATCTCACAAAAAACCATTTCACACGAGGCTACGTCAAAATGTCTGCTAAGGGCTGGAGGCATAGAGACAGCCTGTAGAAATGAGCATGGGATAAAAAATCGCACTGCTGCAACAAGTGGAAAAAATTGATCAGCTTGTATGACGATGATCCAACACACAGCAAAAGCTAATAATGATAGCCTACCAGTTAATAGCTTACCTTTATAAGATCCACAGAAAGTTTTTCAGAGTTCCACATTGGGCTACTTCAGTTATGAAGCATAAAGCAAAGTTAACGCACCAGGAAATGTGAGGCAAAATTACAATAGTGGTAACCCTGGACATAATGCTGTTGTCAGCAGCATAGCCTATCATGACCTATTCTTACAACTTCCATTTCCATGAATGCATATTGTATTTTTTCCATTGCAAATATGTGCAGTGAGAAGCCCTCTGTTCACTGTTGTAGTGAGATTTCATTCTTTTTGGTTGAGTGTAAAATGGGACGGTGGTAAGAAGTGGGGAAAGCTGTCTGTAAGGAGTTCGTCAGGAGTACTCTTGAACACCTGAGAGACTCTACTGTAACGTAAACTCTTTGTAACTTTGGCATATAGGCCTATTAAGGAGACTAGTCATCGTGAGCAGTAGGATCACCCAATCTATCAGCTTTTTTTCTGCTCGTCGTTCTATTGTGACATCAATGGAACCCTGCAAAATCATTATTTGATTGGTCAACAGCTCTTTTTCGCATGCGAAATTTCGCATGAAATGAGACCGCTGCGAAAATGTTTTTAATCGCAACGAATTTCTGAAAACTGAAAATGAGAGAGATAAAAGAAAAAGCCAGCGAGCAGAAGAGAATCTTGGGAGAGCTGGAGAGAACAGTGAAGGACCAGGAAACAAAAATGAGAGAAATGGAAGAGAAAGTGAGCGAGGAGGAGCAAATGTTATTAGAAAAAGTGAAGGAAGGAGAAAGATGCAGAGAAGCAGAAGAACAAGTGGCAGAGCAGGAGAGAATAAGAGAAATAAAGAAAAAAGCGATGGAGGAAGAAAGAAAAATGAGGGACATGGAAGAGAAAGCAAGAGATCAGGAGTCAATTTTGAGAGAGGCAGAGAAAAAAGTGAAGGAAAAAGAACAGACAAAAGAGATGGAAGTAGAAGTGCGAGAACATGTGAGAATGTTGAGAGAGAAAGTTAAGGAGACAGAAAGACAAACGAGCGAGATGATGGAGAAAGCAAAAGAGCAGGAGAGAATTCATCTAGAGATGGAGAGACAACCAAAGGAGGAAGAGAGACGAATGAAGGAGATGGTAGAAGCAGCAATAGAACGGAGGAGAAAACTAAAAGAGAGAAGAAAATAAAAAAAAAGAAAGAGGAATGAAGGTAGAGGCAACAAGAGAGCAGGAGCAGAATATGGAGTCCAAGGACTGTGACACCGAGAGCGACACATACACAGACTCAGGCGATTCTTTGATGGATGAGGAGGAAGAGAAGGAAGCAGTCAAGAGACGAGAACAAATAGGTGAGAGGAGACAAGAAGAAGTAGCAAAGCTTAGAGAGAAGATCTTATTGGCGGTCAAAGGAAGATCCCCAATAGATGAAAAAGAGAGGAGCAAATGGCAAAAGGTGAGAGGAAGAGAGAAAAGTTGAGAGAGAGGTAGAAGAAAAAGCAAGAGAGCAGGACGAATTAAGAAAAGAGATGAAGGCAAAAGCTGAAGAAGAGGAAAGGAAAAGGAGAGAGATGGAAGAGGAGCGATTGAGAAATGCGAGAAGGAAGCGGGGACCTAGGGAAGTGTTTGAGGATTTCTATTTTTTGCTCATAATAAAAAATTTTGACCTTAAAAGGCGTTATAAATAAAAACGTTCAAAGGTCTCATTTAGTTCTTTTGTCAAAATTATTTATACTTGCTTCACATTTTACACAGTGTCATATATTTTTTGGAATTGGGTTTGTAGGCTAATAAAGGCATTTGCACATGGCATATAGACATAACCATTTTATTTGCAATGCACCTTCCCCACACCAAAGACAACATTTGAATGCTGAACACAGTGAGTGAAGTAATCATAAGGTAGCATCAGCAGAAAATCACAAGATACATTCTGAATCATGCAGGAAATGCAGCTGCACATTGTCAAAATTGGAATTATTTGTGCATAGATCAATGGCCATTTTGGCAATTTTACTGAACTTTCATAGTACAGGGATATGTGAAAATTAGGTACAAATTTTTCATAAAGGCATGAAACTTGGTGAACTTGTACAGTTTAGAGTCTTGCACATTTTTGTTGGGATAATTATTGGCATAATTTTAATGGGAATTATGTGAGGATGCTGTTCATTGACTTTAGTTCAGCATTCAACACGATAGTACATCTCACCTTGGTCACAAAGATGAAGGCCTTAGGACTGAACACCACCCTGTGTCACTGGATATTTGACTTTCTCACCAACCGTTCGCAAGTGGTTAGAGTGGGGGGTCTGACATCTGACACATTAACCATCAGCACTGGTGCTCCCCAAGGCTGTGTTTTGAGTCCACTGCTGTACAACATCTACACATGTCAGAAACACGCTCCATGTTTAAGATCCCAGGAGACACGAATCAATCAGAAGATCTTTAAAAATACAATCTTTTATTTATATTCTCCTAAAATAGCCAAATGTCGCAAATAAAATGCTGCTTAATGTTCTCAAATGTAAATCAGTGTAAAAACAGTTCACAAGTCTAGTATAGTTCTCCAGTACAGTCTTTTCTCCAGGAGTCTAGTATAGTTCTCCAGTACAGTCTTTTCTCCGTCTTTCCTCCAGGAAGACGGCGTGTCCTCTTGGGGGTATCCCTGAAGGGCGGGGCGCGACCTGCGTGGCCGGCGGCTGGCTACAACAACGAGAGGGGAATCCGGAAGTGAGTCTTCGTGGCGCGTGCCTTCAAAACAACCAGCGGAGACACAGATTAGCGGCAGCACGGTCAGTAGCATTAGAGCCGGGCACTTTAGGTCCAATGCATAGAGAGAGGGAAGAAAACTACTTTCCTGCCTGACGTGGTTTGGCAGGCCGTTATGGTGTCCAATTCTCCCTCGAGTGGCTGGGAGTCCCGTGATCGTCCGGCGTGTCACGTCGTGGCTTGTGGCTAAGAAGAAAATAACAGACCCTCAGCGAGGTGGCTCCACAACAACAGAAGACCAATGGATACAAGGCTATTAGCAGAAGAAGCGTCCCTTAACGAGGATACTTGCGTGCGTGGTATCAATCCGATTGGGCCGAGGAAACCAGCAGAAGATGTCTATCCAGCGAGGAGGGATCCGAAGCACCGGCGACAGCGGAACACCAGCAGGGGAGACGAGCACCTGCGTCTGGGCACCCCATGGTAAGTCTCGGGTGTCTTTTATCAGACCTGGGTCCCGTGCTTTGGATGAGTAGGGGGTGGGGTGATAGTTCAGTTCATGGGCGCCATCTGTAGTAGTCAATTGTCAGCCCGCCCACCCTTAAGGCGAGACACGGCAGGTGAAAACATCGTTTTTTCATGCACTGGTCAATTTCGAGATTTTGAGCTAGTATGTTACCTTAGCATGTATTCTATCACACTACAACAAAAAAAAGTCCGATTTACACATTTAGGTGTTTATTTCATTATATTGTGTCTACTCGCGCCTGTATATTTCTCCTAAATTCAGCAAAAGTTAGCATTCTAACCTTGCATGCACTCCCGCGACCGTGGTCCAAAACATAACATGTGTACTACCGTTGGAAAGCTCTGTTTTTCCTGTATCACGCTGTGATCCATATATGGACACTTCCTTTGTATCAGTAACCAATCGTTGAAAGTTCAAAGGCGAGTCTAGGCTGAGAACGGAATCTCATTGGCTGTCTTTCAAGGCTGTTTTCTCAAAATGAGTTTCCACTCGCACTCTGAGCTCAAAAACTCCACTTCAGAAGCATTACATACACCAAACTTTCTAGACTTATGCCTAACTATATGTCGAAGATTTCTACAGAGGGGTTTGTTGATATATTATTCCTAGCCTGACTTACATGACATTTTATGCCTAAAACATGGAAAAAAAGCTATTTTTTTTAGGGCTAGTGACATAATTTTCTGATTTACAGGATAACAAAAGTAGATATTCATAAATCCCTCTGTAAATGTTTTCCCATCTAATATCTGAACACAATGAAAACATAATTTTGAACTTGGCTGTATCCAATGCTCAGGTTTCGTGCCTTAAAATGTATGCAAATTAGCGCATATTTAATTAGATAATGCCTAATTTGCATATGTAAACATTAAATTACAGCAAACTTGTAATACATTTTTTTCTCATATTAATGTAAGTAATCAACTGGGGAAGTTTCATAGTGATATCTGCTTGTTAAAAATTTTACCCTATTCACCTGTAGTGTCTCGCCTTAATAAGCTTCCCAACCCCAGTGTAAACAAACACACGTGAATCATGTCAAAATCGCTGCATACGCAATATCCGTGTAAAAAAATCGTGCTGTGATGGTTAAGCACGCAATCACCATAGCTTAGGAATTACACAAAGCCCATATCACGGTGGTTCACTGCAATCAAGGTGCCAACACACAAGATACAATACTGACAAAAACGTTTACAGTACTGGCCCGTTTGACATTTACCCCCCCACTTTAACAGTAGTCGTCCCGACTACGTCACCTACTGGTACCTCAGTGGCCTGGTGCCCTGTGTGCTTCGGGCTGAGGCGGCGTATTTCCTGGGCTTCTGTCTGGTCAGGAGGTATGAGTCTTCTTGGTGCCCCTGTTGTAGTGGCGTGACAGTCCCTAGGTGGTCTCCCCAGACCATCTGGCTTGGTTGGAGCTGGTGTGTCATGTCAGCTGGCGGGGCCTCTGCTTGGGTCGAGGGGTCTGGTATTGTCCTTTCTGTCCCGTGGGAAGCTGGGTCCTCCAGAACACCAGGGTCTGTACCTCGGAGCTTCCAGCCTGTAGTGGTGCTGGGCCGAACTTAATTCAGAAGGAATCTGGCCTTCTTTTTTGGTTCCTGTGGGAAGGACAGGGGACACACGTAGGTTATTCTATGTGCTGTCTGAACAGGACCTTCCTCACCTTCGGACGTGTAGAGGTACACAGGCTGGCCTGATTGCGCTGGCTGGGGACACCACCACGAAGGAGTCGGGTTAGCCATCTTGGGGTCAGCTTCCCGTAGGCTCGGGCGGGAAGTGCCGGAGGGAGGACCCGTTCTCCCACTTGTAGTTCTATTGCCTTGGCCCTTGATCTCGGCGGTCCTTGTCTGCCTGTTGCCTTTGCTTGGTGTGCTGTTTACGGCCCTCCATGCTTGAGTAAGCGCAGTGTTGGAAATGTACCCACCCATTGAGGGTTTGCGCTGTGTCGAAGGGCCAGCTTGGTGGATCCAGTCTATGGGGATCCGTGCATGTCTTCAAAGACTGTGAAGTAGGGTGTAAAGCCAGTGGTGCTGTGGGGGGGGTATTATTGTAGGCCTGTACCAAGGCAGGCAGTCTACATGGCCACTGGGCCTCGTCTCTTCGGTCAAGGTACCGCAGCTTCAAAAGGGTCTGATTAAATCTTTCACAGGCGCCATTACCTTTGTGGATGGTATGCCGTGGTGCGCTTTGTTCGGCAGCCATAGAGGCACAGCTGTCTGAAAAGGTGCCGGAGTGAAGGCTGCCCCACGGTCAGACAAGATATGTTCCGGGACTTCCATACACCTGAAACAGGTGCTCCCACACTGCTTTTGGCGGTAGTTGCTGCGGTCTGGTCCTTTGTGGGTACTGCAATGGCATATTTGGAAAACAGATCTGTCATTACTAAGATGTATGGATAAAGTATCGCCAGGGCGGCTGAGTGACAGAAAATCGATCCCCACAACATGGAAAGGGTAAGAGGTCTCAATTGGCACCAATGGGGCCCTTATCTCCGGTCCAGACTTGTACAGCACACACCTAGGGCAGTCGGCAGCCCATGCCATCGTGTCTCGCCTCATCCCATGCCAGAAAAAGCGGTTCTGTAGGATGTTCAGCGTTCGTTCTGCACTAGGGTGTCCTCCCGCCGCGCATGGTACTCCTGCCAGAGGGTTTTGGCACAGTTCTTGGGACAATAATCTGGCTGCAGGTCTGGTCGATACTGCCCGTGCTTGGGCATCTCTCCCAGGATATTTTGGGTTACCTTGATCTGGTCCCATTCACGCAGCAGCTGCTGAAGGTCCTGGCTCCGCGGTAGCACAGTGTTCTGGGGAAGGGCTTGGCCTTGTTGTTTCAAGCCAGTAGTTGCCTCAAGTCAGGGTCTTCCCTTTGTCTGTTGAACCATCCCGCTGTTTCCTCATGGATGCCTGGTTCTATCGGCTCCGCCTCGGTCAATCGGCTTGTGACCTCTGGTTGTTCGCCTGGGATCGGGATAACACATCGGCATTACGGTTAGTGACCCTGGGCGATAGCGAATGGTGTAATTAAAGTTGGCTAGGTGGGCTTGCCACCGTTGTTCAACTGCTCCCAGCTTAGCTGTTTCAAGGTGTACCAAAGGGTTGTTATCGGTAAACACATCCACCTCCATTTTCCCACAGGTAGTCCTTAAATTTTTCTGTCATTGCCCACTTAAGGGCCAACAGTTCAAGTTTAAATGAGCTGTAGTTGTGATCGTTCTTCTCTGTGGGGTGAAGGCTTGACTGGCGTGGCATTACTCTCTCTGTGCCGTCCTGGATTTGAGCCAGTACCGCCCCTAGACCCTCCAGACTTGCATCGGTGTACAGCGAATGGCTTAGTAAAGTCGGCATAGGCTAAGATGGGTGGGCTCTGGGGCTTCCTTCAACCTTAGAATGCCCGGTCACATTCTGCTGTCCACTGGATTGGAGCCGTCTTAGAGGTGGTGGGTTGCCATGCAACCAGGCCATGGAGAACATGCATCTTTTTTTTTTTCAACTATATTAAACCTCATCTACCTAGCAAATAATTTAACCATTTAAACTATATCCACCTATTCAACTGTTCAGTCATTCTTTTTTTTTTTTTTATTTGCAAACATCATTGACATTACAGAAAATGCAACACTACGACATGCACATGAATACTACATACGACAAACAGACATTACATTACATAAACACATACTGTAACTTAACAAGACATCACATTGACTTGGCTACAAACATAACACAACATAACATTAATAACAGAAAGGCTAAGGATGATTTTTGTCCAGGATGATTACAGATATGATTATCAGGGATGAAATTGATGACCGGAATGAAAAAAAGAAGGGGGATGGGGGGTGCGGATGGTAACTCTAAGAGTGTGAATGAGGTGGTGTTGGGATAGGGGTGGGATGGGGGGGGTGAGGGGTGTGTAGTATGTGAGGATGTGTGTGTGTGTGTGTGTGTAGCATATGTATAAGGCTGGTTTTGCTGTTGGGCCAGGAGGGAGAAAGCTGGAACATAGAGAGGGGAGGGTTTCAGGAGAGGAGTTGTAATTATTCTATTAATGATAAGTATAATAGCAGGAATAACTGGATTGCCTGGTTGATTGCCTGACTGATTACCCATGGGCACCCATTAATGGCCACAGTTCCACCCAGC
>NC_063209.1:10575563-10645556 GCF_017589495.1 Alosa alosa | reverse complement strand
ACAAGAGCTATTGGCTGCTGGAATAATTAAAGAGTCGCGTAGCCCTTACGCATCGCCCATTGTGGTGGCACGGAAAAAGAGTGGCAAAGTTCGGTTGTGTATTGATTACAGAACACTAAACACCCATACTATTCCTGATCAGTACACAGTTCCCAGAATAGACGAGGCGCTAGATTGCCTATCTGGAAGCAAGTGGTTTTCTGTATTGGATTTAAGAAGTGGTTATTACCAGATCCCTATGTCGGAGGAGGACAAGGAGAAGACCGCTTTTATCTGCCCACTGGGTTTCTATCAATTCGAACGAATGTCACAGGGCATCATGGGGGCTCCTGCTACTTTCCAACGTTTGATGGAGAAAGCAGTAGGAGATATGAATCTGTTAAAGTGCTTAGTGTATTTGGACGATGTAATCGTTTTTAGTCACACCCTCGAGGAGCATGAGGAGCGATTGTTTAAGGTATTGGACCGTTTGGAGGAATTTGGATTGAAGGTGTCAATTGACAATTGTCAATTCTGTCAAACTCGTGTTAAATACGTAGGACACATTGTGTCTGAAGACGGTGTCTCTACTGACCCAGACAAAATTAAGGCGGTGGCTCAGTGGGCACAACCAACGAACCTGAAGTCGTTGCAGTCGTTTTTAGGGTTCTGTGGTTATTACAGACGGTTTATTGCTAGCTACTCGGCCAGCGTGCGCCCTTTGACAGACCTAACGAGGCTATGAACCCCCCAAAAGTGGACGGCCAAAACAAACCGGACAGACTAAACAATACCTAGGAAAGACTGAGCCATTTGGAGAAAGATGGACTTCTGCTTGCACAGAGGCTTTCCAAAAAATTAAGACTTGCTTGATTCATGCTCCAGTTTTGGCATTTGCTGACCCAACGCGTCCGTACATACTACAGGTGGATGCCAGTTTCGATGGTTTGGGAGCTGTACTCAATCAAACGTACCCAGAAGGGTTGCGACCCATGGCATTTGCCAGCAGAAAGCTCAGTGCTTCGGAACGTAACTACCCAGTTTATCAACTGGAATTCCTAGCCCTGAAATGGGCTGTAGTCGATAAATTTCACGACTACCTTTATGGCCTTCACTTTACCGTAAGAACAGACAATAATCCACTAACTTATGTTCTATCTACAGCTAAGTTGAATGCCTGTGGCCATAGGTGGTTGGCGGCCTTGTCCGCATATGATTTCAGCATACAATACAGGCCTGGGCGTGAAAATGTAGATGCTGACCTTCTATCTAGGAACGTAGCTGATGAGAGAGGGTGTATCTCCCCCGCTGGGGTGAAAGCCATTTGTAAGCCGATTAATGTCCCTTGCCCAATCATGTCGAGATGCGTTGATCAATTGGGCGCATCACCACAGTGTATTCCCCAGGCATATGTTCACTCGACCCGGGTGAGTGAAGGGACGTTAGAGCCTTTTAGTATAGGTGAGTTGCGAATGGCACAGGATTGAGATGATTCTATTAGCAAAATGAAACAAGCCTTGCGGGCTGGACGACTAATCATCTCCCCGCATGACCCTCCTGAACTAAGTACATTAAGAAAAGAGTGGCCACGTCTGGTCATCAAGGACGGGGTGTTATATCGGAACACTGTTAGAAAGTTAGGGAAGGAGATTTCACAGTTTGTACTGCCCACGCAGTTGAGATCTCAGGTACTCAGATTTCTCCATGACGATGGTGGGCATTTGGGGATTGATCGTATCACCCAATTGATGAGAGAGAGGTTTTTCTGGCCAAAGATGGGGGTAGACATAGCCAATTATGTAAAAACCTGTGGCAGGTGTGTAGTAAGGAAGACTCTCCCTGGGCGTGCTGCTCCGTTAAATCAGATTACCAGTAGCGGACCACTTGAGCTGGTCTGCATTGATTTTTTATCAATTGAACCGGATTCTCGCGGAGTCATGAATGTCTTAGTAGTGACGGACCACTTTACGAGATATGCACAAGCCTATCCCACTCGAGATCAGAAGGCACCTACGGTAGCAAAAGTACTGGTTGAGAGGTTTTTTGTCCATTATGGCTTGCCCGCTAGAATCCATTCCGATCAAGGGAGGGATTTTGAAAGTCGCTTGATCAAAGAGATGCTCAAGGCCTTGGGGATACGAAAATCTAGGACCCCTTATCATCCGCAAGGAGACCCGCAGCCTGAGCGGTTTAACCGTACTTTGCTTGCCATGTTAGGTACTCTAGACCCAGCAAAGAATCACAGGTGGAGTCAACAAGTAGCCACACTTGTGCATGCGTACAACTGCACGCAAAATGATGCCACAGGTCACTCCCCTTATTTTCTGATGTTCGGGAGGGAGGCACGATTGCCCATAGATGTGTGTTTTCAAGCAGTGCTAGACAGTGAGGAGGAGGTAACTCATCAGCAGTATGTTGAACATCTGAGAAGGGATCTCAAGAATGCTTACCAGTTGGCTGTTGATGTTTCCAATAAGAGCCATCAGAAGAACAAGAGGGCTTATGACCTTACTGTACGACAACAGGTGCTAGAAAAGGGAGACCGAGTACTTGTGCATGCATTAGGGGGGGTTGGTAAGCAGAAGTTGAAAGATAAGTGGAGTTCACTTCCCCATGTAGTCTTGGACAAGTTAGCTAATTTACCTGTTTATTGGGTAAAGCCAGAAATGGGGACGGGAATAGTGAGAACTCTACATAGAGATCATTTGTTGCCCATTGGCCATGTAGTAAGACTGCCTTACTCTCAGAATAATGCCATGGAGGTACCACCGACAGACCACAAGGGAGTGTCTACCTGACGTAAACACAGGTTATCAAAAGATACCAGACAAAAACAACACACTGACCAAGAGTCCAGTTTTCCTGATGATGAGAGTGGCCATTATGCACCTAGAGTGACATTGAGTTTGGAGTCTTACCCTCCACTGGTTTTAGAAGAGTCTGTGAACAAGGAGACTAGAGGTCAAGAGGTGTTGGAGACAGTTCTACCTCTGCCAGCGCAACCTACTACAGAGTGTAGTGAGGTAGATAATAGCGGAGATGAAAATCTCACAGTCGTAGAAGAAGCTGCTGAGCTGTTAGTTGATGATGATGATGATGATGCTGCTGGGTTGCAGGAAGCCTGTGTAGAACCAACAGCTGGTTCAGCAGGGGACACGGAAAGTGTCATTGTAAGTGTTGACTCCCAAGGGGATGATGTGGAAGGTTATCTCACGAGAGAGAGGCGACACACTACGCCCGTAATCCGGTTTACCTACGATGAGTTGGGGAAGCCTTCAGATTGCCCGTTAGCTATACAGCACAAGGACATACGTGTAGTTGTCAGCAAAGAAAGACACGGTTCTAGTACAGCATGTTTGATGATTCGTATTGTTCCAACAGTCTGATGGGGACATGCAGACAATTGAAGGGGGAGGGTGTAACCCGGGAGAATCCACGGGTCACTAAATTGCACTTCAATATGTCATTTCATTTTCAGCAATAAATAAATAGATGGTTAAGTTCATGGTGAGCAACATCATTTTTATTAGTTTTAAAAAACATCTCTATGCTAAATAGAATGTAATAAGATGACATATATTAAATGTAAGGGCAACGGGAAAATGCATGTGAGTTCGTGAAGTTAACGCGTGAGTTCATCAAGAGGGAGAAGCGGGAAACAGAACAAAGGAGAGGGGAAGAAAACGGGATTCTGAGAGTGAGCCTGCTTAAGAAACAGTTACAAGGAGTTGAGATATAGCTGCGTAGTCCTACGAAAACGTCAGTTTTGGTTATTTAAAGAATATATTTAGGTGACGTGGAGCATTTTGTCTATGCTGTGGCAGTGATAGAGTGCCCTGCTTTCCCTATCTGTGTAGCACTACGTATGCTCTGTGTGAGATGAGTGAATGTGCAGCTAGTTAGATTAACACAAAGTGTGCAGCATCGTTGTAGTTGTTGGTGCGCATATACAGTAATACTAGACAGCGACTGTTGCTTGGTTAGCGCCTCAGACTACCAGACACGTCTGTGGTTCCACCAAGCAACCGACGAGGGATCAACGCGCCCCAGATAGCATCACTGGCGACCCGGTTAAAGTCAGTGGTTCCTCTGGGCTACTAGGGAGGCTTGTGTGTACAGGACGACATCTTGGATGGGGTGGTAACATCACCGTTTGCCAGTCATCGGTATCGTGAGTAAAAACTGCAAAACTGCAACGTTTGTTGTTTTCTTTTATAGACAGCTTTAAGTTTTATTTTCTTGGTGCACCGGTGCATTTGTGTGTATGATTGTTTGTGTCCAAAGTGTGAGAAAAGCCTCGGTTCGTTCACCGAGAGAGATCAGGTAACCTTTTGGTGTGTAGCATAGTTTAAACACCCAGTTTCCTTCTGACACAGTTTTAGAGGGGAAGTATTGATACAGTATTTTGAATCCAACTTTTATGTTTGTTTCCCTAAAGGTACAAGGGGATATTTTGTAAATTGATCGGGCATATGGTAGCCACAGTTTAGAGGAGTGGCCAGTAAAAAGAGGCTGATATTTGGCATTTGGTACCAGTGAAACATAACTGTAAAATTTACAAGTAGGGAATAGTAAACTTATTAGATTTATTCTGTCTGTAGCAGTTATCAGTGTACAGGTAATAGTATGGATTTGGGGTGGCCTCATATCTGGGAATGCTAATGGTGGGGCATATTCAATTAGATAATTTCTGTAAAATGGAGGGTCATGACATTGCCCATTGATATTGTTTGAAGCGCCTTTTGTGTTTGTGACCTACACATAGGAATTTCCGGTTCCGGTCAGCGTGCTCCGTATGTAACTACCTAAACTTCCAAACTTATCTATCTTAAATCTCCTTGTTAGCATCTACTTTCTACGGATTTACTGGCTACCGATTATATCTCGTGAACAAACTGTTGCATAAACTGTTGTTGCTCGAGGCTTTGGATTATCGGACTCTATAACCTTGATCACCAAACTTTTCTGTCAAACGTTAACGTTAAACGTTAAGCCAGTATCAAGGGCTGCAAATAATACCTGGCCAAGGAAACGCAATCTGGAAGAAAAAAGCATCAAATTCCTTCTAACGTCTCTCAAAACTAGTGACTCAATATAAAAGTGAGATCTTCTCAGATTACTTACCCGCTACCTGTGTTCGAGTTATCAAGGAACTGCACGATATCGCTGTTGCTAGCCAACTAGCAAACAAACGTTTAAAAGACAGTTGACACCGGCGAGCCCTCGCCCTGCGACCGATGCCTCCCCTCAGCTGTGCACCAGGCTGCGACTCATCGTCCTTCTCAGCGAAAAAGATAGTGGAACTTCGAAGCCAGAATAGCGACCCTCCATCAGATTGAGAAGGATGAACAGTTCCTCGACACCATTCTCTCCGTAAAAATAGCGTTACCTCTCTTACACACACAAATGCCAGATGCCCTGATTTCCTCTGTCCTCCAATACTTTAACCATGCCATGCACTAATGCAACTTCTGTCCCTGTTGCCTCTCCCGGCCTCTGCTGAGAACCAAGCCTGCTCTGCTGGCCAGCTCCACTCCACACCAGCCTGAGCCATGGCGTAGAAGCAAGCATCACAAGCCGCGGCAGGCGGTCCGGGCGGCACTCAGGCCCAGCCCAACCTATCGACTGGAAAATCGCTATGCCATTCTGACCGAGGATGAGGAGCCCCTCCTGCCCGAGACAACCATCCTGGTCCCTCCTCAAAGTCGGCCCCCCGACCCCCTCCTCCCGGACCTCATCAACCTCCACCCTGGTCATCGGCAGTTCCATGGTTAGAGACCTCTGCATTCCCCCATCATGTAGCGGTCCCTCCAAGGTCTACTGCTTCCCTGGTGCCAAGGTCCTTGACATCCAGCAGAAACTCCCAAGCATCCTGGCCTGCCACACCAAGGTCAACAACATCATCGTTACCGTGGGCACGAGCGACATCAGAGATAAGCAGTCAGTAGCACTGCAGGAAAACTACAAAACTCTCATCACCACTCTGATGGGCACAGAAAAACGCTTTGTCATCTCTGGGCCTCTCCTACCTACAGAAAAGGTGCTGAGAGATGGTCCAGACTGTTCGATCTCCACACCTGGCTCAAACGCTACTGCGCTTCCCTAAGAGCTTGTTCTGGGAGAGGCCCAGTATGCTGAAGCGTGATGGTCTCCACCCAAACCAACATGGAGCCAGGCTACTCTCTGACAACATAACGTCCACACTGAGGCATTGACATTCTGTAGAAAATATTACAGATTCCGCCCCAGGTATTGATTTGAATGGCATTATACATGTGGATGGGTCTGAGAATGTTTTCTGCATACAATACTACTACCATAGATCAAGCTGCATCATGCAATAGCATGACTTATGCTTATAGTTCTATTCCAACGTTGATTTCTACCCAATGTATAGTAAAAAGAAAAGACAAATTTAAAACTAGAAACCTAACAAATATTCTTTCCATACCTCAGCATATTCCTCAAAAGCCAGAGGCATTTTCAGCTAACATGGGTTTACTAAATATAGGTGCACTTACTACCAAAACCTTTGCAATCAATGATTTTATTAGTGAAAAAAAAAATTGGATTTTCTGTTTCTTGTTGAAACCTGGCTGACTTCAGACAGCGAAGCTGTTCTTGTTGAGACTTGTCCCCAAATTATAATTTCTTCCACTCAATTAGACAAGGCAAACGAGGTGGTGGAATTGCCTCCATTCTCTCAAACAAATATAGTTGCACTAGAGTCAACTTTGGCGGTCGCTTCCTTTGAGTATATTGCCCTCACTCTGAAGGCTGACCCAGCTGTACTTCTATTAACCTTATACCGCCCTCCTAAACTATGGACTGGCTTTCTCGACCAGTTTTCTGAACTTATGTATGCTCATCATCACTAGCTATGATCGGATAATTGTAAATGGCGACTTCAATATTCATGTCAATAAGACAACTGATGCTAAAGCCAGTAAGTTCCTTAATGTGTTGGACAGTTTAGAGCTAAAGCAGCATGTTACAGGACCCACCCACAACCTTGGCAACACCCTCGATCTAGTCATTTCTAAAGGGATAGAAGTCACAGACTTATCAGTAAATGATATAAATATGTCTGATCATCATTGTGTATCTTTTAATATAGTACTACATACTCCAAAAATTCATCCTGAAATTGCAATCAAATCGCGACTCTTGGACATTAGAGCAGAACAGCAGTTCATAGTTATAGACCCCATAAATTTAGATATTTTACATCATCCCATTGATCAAATGGTAGAGGCTCTCAATCGTGAATTAGGCGCTCTGCTTGACAGAGTGGCACCCTTAAAGACTAAAAAAAGGCCCTGTAGCTAACTGACACCTTGGATGAACGAAAATATCCATGATCTAAAAAAAAGATCATGTAGAAAAGCTGAGAGAACATGGAGAAAAACTAAGTTACAGGTTCACCGTGCCATTCTAAAAGAAAAAATAGCAAATTATAATAGAGCTATTCAGAATGAGAGGAGGAACCACTTCTCTAAGGTAATTGCTGAAAACAGTGGAAACTCTAGGGTGTTGTTCTCTACCATTGATAGGCTATTGCATCAAGCCCCTTTTGATACACTCAGTCAGGCATCCTCTCTAAGATGCGAAAGAATTTGCAGACTTCTTCAAAAACAAAGTCATTTCTATAAGGGAGGCTATTGGTAACACAAGTAATATGTTTTGATAGTACACCCAAAACAGCCCCCAAAATTAAGGTCCTTTAGCACTATTACTCAATCTGAGCTTGGTAAAATTATAACTCAAACCGGCTCCTCAACATGTGTTTTAGATCCAATCCCTACTACATTCCTCAAAAAGTATATGATAGCTTAGCTCCTTTTTTCTCAAGGTAATAAATACCTCATTAGAAACAGGTATATTTCCAACTGCTTTTAAAACCGCTGTTGTGAAACCTTTACTTAAAAAAAGTCAAATCTTGACCATACCAATCTGAGCAACTACAGGCCTATATCAAATCTATCGTTTTTGAGCAAAGTACTTGAAAAAGTTGTTTGTAATCAGTTAAATACCTTCCTCAACGAAAACAGTATCCTTGAAAAATTCCAATCAGGTTTTAGATCAAATCACAGCACAGAAAACGGCTCTAGTAAAAATAGTCAATGATCTCAGACTAGCTACTGACTCAAACAAAGTCTCAATCCTTATTCTTCTGGATTTGAGTCGCGGCATTTGACACCATTGATCATAGCATCCTAATTCACCGCCTTGCTTGAAGTGGGTGGGTCTCTCTGATAATGCTCTAAACTGGTTTCAAACCTACATTACTGGCAGAGATTTTTATATCAGTCTAGGATCATCATGTATCTGAAAACATGACTTGCCTTTTGGTGTGTGGCCCAGGGGAGCTGCCTTGGTCCCCTGCTATTTTCTCTATATATGCTTCCATTGGGAAACGTCATAAGTCAGCATAATGTAAACTTCCACAGCTATGAGATGATACCCAATTGTATATTTCTGTGGAGCCAACTAACCCAGATGGCCTTTGCTCCCTCACTGCATGCCTAACCTCCATTAATCAGTGGATGAGCAAAAACTTTTTGAAACTAAATGATGACAAAACAGAGGTACTTCTGGTTGGACCAAAACTAAAGCGAGATATTATTCTTAGTAATCTGGGGAACTTGGCACACCAGGTCAAACCAAAAGTAACAAGCCTCGGTGTCATCTTAGATGCAGAGTTAAGTTTTAAGCCCCATATCAGTAAAGTTACTCAGACAGCCTATTTCCACTTGAGAAACATTGCCAAAGTCGTGCCCTTTTAACTCAACAAGATGCAGAAAAACTAATTCATGCCTTTATCACTAGCAGGTTAGACTACTGCAATGCACTTTTCACTGGTCTTCCCAAAAACATCTAAAGAAATTGGCACTCATCCAGAACTCTGCGGCTAGACTTTTAACTAAGACTAAGAAGAGAGAACACATCACCCCTGTGTTGGCTGAACTGCACTGGCTCCCTATTTCCTATAGAATTGATTTTAAGGTTATGTTAATTACTTACAAAGCTCTGAATGGCATAGCACCTTCATATATCTCTGAGCTTTTAATATCTTATCAACCACAAAGGAAACTTAGATCATCCAATTCTAATCTTTTAATCGTACCCAAAGTGCTCCACAAACAAAGTGGAGAAGCTGCGTTTATCCATTATGCCCCCAAACTATGGAACACCCTGCCTCTGTACATCAAGCAGGCGAGTTCAGTAAATATTTTTAAAAAAGATCTGAAAACATACCTGTACAGGAAAGCTTTTAGTTAACTCATCTTATCCTGTAGACTACTTTTTCAGATTATTCTACATCTGCTACTATTGGAGGGCGCAGCCAGCCAGAAGCAGATGGGCTCCCCCTATTAAGTCAGGTTCTGCTCAAGGTTTCTTCCTGGAATATGGGAGTTTTTCCTTGCCACAGTTGCCATATGGCGTGCTTGTGGGGGGTAAGAGGGTTAAGGCTGCCAGTCTTATGACGTCATTTTCTATATTTTTGATATGTTGCTGAGTAGATCATAAACAGCAAAGAAAAGTGATTGATAATGACTGACTGACTATTATTGTGTTACATGCTTCAAATGTAAAGCACTTTGAGCTGCATTCTGTGTATGAAAGGTGCTATACAAATAAAGCTTATTATTATTATTATTATTATTATAATAAATACTTTGTTTATTGATTGGGATTATATATCTTGTCAGACTCCACTCACTTCAGAATAAATACATTTGTATGTACACTGTATTGCTATAGCTTCGCACGAACCCACTTTTGGTCCGCTCATTAATCTGAACGGGAATGAGAAGGGCTACAAATAATTCACTGGACATCACGTATTGTAGGCCTATTGACTGCTTTGAATGATGCTTTCTTAAACTAGCCTACCTTGTCACAGATTGAGCGGGCCATAGAATTCTTTGAGAATCCCAAATGTAATTTTCTATTTTAACGCGGGTTCTGCAGCTGTGGGCCAAGTTAAACTTTTGCGCTCCATCATCGGAAGGGTGAATGTTGGAAGGCATGGGTAGCCTATTGGACACATTTCGGTGCACATTTGGAAAATTTTATAAGTGATGCTGACCTGCCAGTTGGTGAAACTACACTTTAATGATCCTCGTGGGTTTGTGTCCAGGAAAACGAATGAAGTTGCGCAGGAACTGCTTTAGTGCAAGGCAAACTTTACACAGCGACTGACAGCATGCCGATATGCTCTGCGTCTCCAACACTACAAAAACTCCCAGTCGGAGAGCATGTGTAGCCTATTAAAAAAACATTTTTATCTCAAATGCCATCAGCATTCTTAACCAAACTTATAGTGACAACATGCATAGCCTACCCGGCTGAGCTGTACAGCTATATTTAATCTTATTTATTAATTTTCTATAGGCTGTTTCCACTTTTTTGTACTGTACTTGTTTTAATTATATCTTCAACGTGTCTAAGATGTTGTTTGTCCATCTGTCTGGTGAGCCAAACTCAAATGTCCACTATGGTGTAGGCTAGCTACATAAAGATTTATTTTATTCTATTCTAATCCACCATGCGTAATGTAGGGATGGAGAATGCTTTTCAAGTAGCCTATATTTAGGATTCAGCTGAAAAACTCTAGCGCTCTTGAAACACTCGTCTGAAAAAGAATGGATAGGCTTTCATGTGATGTCGTGGTCTTATCGCCCTCTCACGGTAAATTGCACGGATGAATATTACATGATTTTGTGCTTCTTTGTCAATCGGACCTTCGTCAAAATGAAACGCCATTGTGTGACAAGTGTAAAAATAGCGGCCTGATTGAACATGCACTGAAATAACCGAACATAATAGAACATAACCTGAACAAAACCTACCTCCTACCAGGTTAAGTTCAGAGCCTATGTTACCATAGTTACTTACATAGCCTGATCATTTTTGAGCTTTCTGGAACTGAAATCCCAGGTTTACCGTTTACTCTGGGTTTACATACCCAGTTCAGTTCAGAGCCAATGTTACCATAGTTACTTACATAGCCTGATCATTTTTGAGCTTTCTGGAACTGAAATCCCAGGTTTACCGCTAACTCTGGGTTAACGTACCCAGTTAAGCCAGTAAACCTGCTTTCTGGAATACCCCCCTGTATGGCTTCATTCTCCTAACAAAACAATAGGGCTCTTGTTGTAGGAGGTTTACCACTTACTCTGAGTTAACTTATCCAGGTTTGTCACTAAACCACGTACTTGGAATACCCCTATCCTCCAAGTTTACCTCTTCTTGTCTTGCATTACCCTGCATTTGGGACCATCTCTCCCTAGCTAACCGGGACACACATACACACACATAAACACACACATGCACGCAAGCACACAAAAAAGACACACATGCAGGCAAGCAGGCACACGTACATACACACATACACACCGTTACCCTAACACACACTCACAAGAGAATATACACACAGAAAAGACACATGCAAAAGCAAACACATATATGCACAAACACTTATTTGCATACGCAAAAGTTGCAAGAGATGGAGTAGGAGATTGAGACACATTGACAAGCATGATTTATTTTGGCAGACAGAATGTGCAGTGGTGTATACTACAAAGCACGTTAGACATATCTAGGCTATGTAGACATATCGAGGCTTGACAAAGCCTTGACTCGGGTATACGTTAAGTGATACTACGATTGCAGTTATGTGATATATTTGTCAAACTAGGCTTTTAGCTCAGATCTGTGCGCGTTCTCGGTGTTGGGATGACGTAATAATCGTGGAAACGTGGAGACGCACAAGACCGCCTCTATTTAAAAACAATTACTTCCGCATTCATGAGCGATAGCTTAATCTACACTGTGGTAATTTTTTGTGTCTAACCTATAACATCAAATAAATCAATTGTCATCATTTGTTGTATGGTATGCACGTCCATAGTGGGATATTTGCACGCACAGCACTATTAAAGCACATTCGAGATCCAAAATGTTAGTAGAGGCGGAGCTCCACCTGTAAGATATATGACAGAATCCTACACATGAGAGAACTTCGTTTTTAAGACAATTGATTGGTCAGTGTGCGGTAGATTACACTATTTGAGCTATAACTTAGCACATAACCTCCTCCCGACCAGGTCTGGTTGACAGCATAAGATACCATGGTGATATAGCGACACTAAAACAGATCCACTTTCGTGTCACAGCATAGCCTGGCTTTGAGCGTAACATACCTCGCTAACCCACTAATCGAGATTCGTAGTACACCCCACAGGATACATCTAGTTTTCTATATTTTGTTTAGGCCTAGGTACTTAATAATCATATTATTGTTTATTACTGCTATTTACCTTAATGTAGTCTTACCAACATTTTAAAACTGTTGATTTTTAAGTACAGTATTGTATTGTTTTTATTTGTAGCTTGCTATGGACAAAAGTGTCTTCTAAATCATATAACCATATAACCCTAATCATTATTCGTTATTATTATTATTATTATTAAATGAGCGATTTGTAGGATTGTTACCGGACATTCTGTAGGCCAAAACACTGGTGAACGTTCTCAAGACTACCAGACGCGAGCCCCTTCTGGGTTGCCAGATGTAATTAAGACTTAGCTAACGTTAGTTGACCTGCAGCTGCTTTAACGTTTCTCCAACCATGACCTAGCTACACTTTACGGAAACAGTGAAAACAAAAAATACCTCTCTAACCAACGTAACATATTTAGCTGAAGTTAGCGATGCAGATGAAGTTTAGCCTAAGCTACCTGTCGTGGAGAAATATGGCCAGCTCTGCGTCAGACTTGATATTCTTCGTTTGACGAAGACGTCGCCAAATCAGGAAGCTCCTCCGATGTCCACTTAATTTGTTTCTTGTTTAAATTTTGGAAATTTGCCTGCCTCTCATAGGTGTTCATGACTACAACTGACAGCAAGTTGACAGTTGGCCTTTGCTAATTTGGCAACACAAATAGGAGGACACACCAGCCCATTATTAATACGCTATTCTAGAATTAATCGTTCAAAACATAAACGAAAATTCCAAGATATTCCGCCCCGTAACTATTTTTTTTCATGGATTTTACAGGTTATAGTAATGTTGTCAAATAAGCCATTACTTCAATTCATCGTGTTTCCTTACTCTCTGACAACATATGGTGATCATTTTTGGAATGGTTACCATTTATTTTCCATTATTTCCTACATACTGGTCCTTTAAGTTAGAACAAAAATAGGCTACACTTCCCAAACAGTTAGTGTAGCCTAATTCTAGCAATAAATTCTAGAATCATTATGATGCAGTTATGGGTCATAATCCAACAATGAACAAAGTTCTATGGGTGTCATGGTGACCAAGGTAACATTTAAAAGGGGATTCCAAGAGCTTCAGATCTTCATTTTAAAGCAATCAGTCAACAAGTGCAGATGATAACAGGTGAGTGTAATATAATAAATATTTTGTTGTGTCAGTATTTTTAAATATATTGTTGATAATATATAGTTTAAATAAGATACTGTAGTAGGACTACATATGAAAAGATTTGGTGTTAAGCAAAATTCAAAAAAGGAGGAGAGTTTTTCTCTGTAAAGACAGTCTCACCTAGGCCAAATGATGTATCTCTTCCACAGAACAGTGTTACAGATACAGAGAACAAAAGTGCATAAATCACAAGACCTGTTGATCCAACCATGGCCGAAAGGTCTGCTAGGATTTCACGTGTCCCCTCTAAAGGGCAGCTGGACCCCAACTTCCACGAGGAGAGGCTGAGGAGGCCGACCCCTGACAAGAGTGAGCTGGATCAGTGGGTGAAGGAGCTGGAGAGAAAGGTGGCGAGGGACAGGAGGAGGGACGAGCTGCGGCGAATAAGAGAGGCTGTGGACCGAAGGAGCCAAAAGATGTGGGCAAGACAGTGGGAGTGGCAGTATGTACTCTATACATTAATAAGCTGATACTGGAAGTTTATGTACAAGCAAGATGCTCATATTTGAGATTGTCCGGCATTTCGGTTCATTTATCATGTATGGGTTCAGTCATTAACACAGTGTTTTTAAATCTACAGTATGTGTCAGGTGGCACTGAAGAAAAAGCAGAAAGAGAAAATGACAGAGCAGGAGAGACTGTTGAGAGCAAAGGAGGAAGAAAGAGGGATGAGGGAAATGGCAGAGAAAGTGAGAAAGAGAATACTAAGAGAGACGCAGAAAACAGTAAAGGAAGAAGACATGAAAATGAGAGAGATAAAAGAAAAAGCCAACGAGCAGACGAGAACCTTGGAAGAGCTGGAGAGAACAGCGAAGGACCAGGAAACAAAAATGAGAGAAATGGAAGAGAAAGTGAGTGAGCAGGAGGAGCAAATGTTGAGAGAAGAAGTGAAGGAAGGAGAAAGATGCAGAGAAGCAGAAGAACGAGTGGCAGAGCAGGAGAGAATGAGAGAAATGAAGGAAAAAGCGATGGAGGAAGAAAGAAAAATGAGGGACATGGAAGAGAAAGCAAGAGAACGGGAGTCAATTTTGAGAGAGGCAGAGCAAAAAGTGAAGGACAAAGAACAGAGAAAAGAGATGGAAGAAGAAGTGCGAGAACATGAGAGAATGTTGAGAGAAAAAGTTAAGGAGACAGGAAGACAGACGAGCGAGATGATAGAGAAAGCGAGAGAGCAGGAGAGAATTCATCTAGAGATGGAGAGACAACCAAAGGAGGAAGAGAGACAAATGAAGGAGATGGTAGAAGCAGCAATAGAACGGAGGAGAAAACTGAGAGAGATGAAGAATAAAGCAGAGAAGGAAAGAGGAATGAAGGCAGAGACAGCAAGAGAGCAGGAGCAGACTATGGAGTCCGAGGACTGTGACACAAAGAGCAACACATACACAGACTCAGACGATTCTGTGATGGATGAGGAGGAAGACAAGGAAGCAGTCAAGAGACGAGAGCAAATAGGTGAGAGGAGACAAGAAGAAGCAGCAAAGCCTAAAGAGAAGATCTTATTGGCGGTCCAAAGGGAAGATCCTCTATTAGCTTACGAGAAAAAGAGAGAGGAGCAAATGGCAAAGGTGAGAGAGGAAAAGAGAAAGTTGAGAGAGGCAGAAGAAAAAGCAAGAGAGCAGGACAAATTAATAAAAGAGATGAAGGCAAAGGCTGAAGAGCAGGAAGAAATAATAAGAAAAGAAATGAAGGCAAAGGCTGAAGAAGAGGAAAGGAAAAGGAGAGAGATGGAAGAGGAGCGATTGAGAAATGCGAGAAGGAGGCGGGGACCTAGGGAAGTGTTTGAGGAGTTCTATTTTTCGCTCATAGTAAAATTTTTTGACCTTAAAAGGCGTTATAAATAAAAACATACAAAGGTCTCATTTAGTTCTTTTGTCAAAATTATTTACACTTGCTTCACATTTTACACACATATTTTTTGGAATTGGGTTTGTAGGCTAATAAAGGCATTTGCACATTGCATAGACATAACCATTTTATTTGCAATGCACCTTCCCCACACCAAAGACAACATTTGAATGCTGAACACAGTGAGTGAAGCAATCATAAGGTAGCATCAGCAGAAAATCACAAGAGACATTCTATACCATGCAGCAAATGCAGCTGGAGAAATATCAACTAGGCCTAACATCACACGTTACCATATAAGACATCACACACATACTTACACTACTGTTCAAAGGTTTGGAGTCTCTTAGAAATGTCCTTGTGTTCAGCATTAATGTTGTAAATGACTTGTAGAAAGAAATGGCTGATGTTTAATGCAATATCTATACATTGCCCATTATCAGCAATCATTCACCCAATGCTCCAAAGGCACATTCTGTTTACTAATCTTATACAATTCTTAAAGGCTAACTGAGAAAACATTGGAGAACCATTTTCCCATTATGTAAGTGTAGCACTCGGCTCAATTTACTATAGGTTATGTCTAGTTACTTTGGACCAGAATCAGAAGTTTCTAGATAAGACTACTGTAAGTAGATGGATGCAACAAGCTAAAGTTTAGGTTAGAATAATGATGACATTTAATAAGTAAAAGGAGTGAATTAATAAAATAGTATAAATAACAATAAGTACAATGAATAGATTGAAATAAATAGAATGTACAAAGTGCAGTGCAATAAATAACAATATCAAATGTTCTACGGTTCTATATTTGGGTGCACCCTTATCTTACCTAAGTTCTAAAATATTCAATGTGATTTTTCAATGTTACAAGAAAATAAAAATATATACAATAAATATTCAGCGTATTATAGAGTATGTGTATCAATTCAACAAAGTGTTTTATCAATATCAATGGGTTAAACAATCAATGTGTCACAATCCATTAATTCAGTTCATTCAGAAGTTATCAGGAGGTTAAGTCAGGGAATAGTCAAAAGGTCAGTCTGGGTCAGTCTTACAGTCCTACCACAGTGGTGTGAAGGGAAATGAAAGGTGAAGGGAAGTTCAGATTCGGGATTCTGGGAGGCTCGCCATCAATTCAGATCTTTTATCCACTATAAAAAAAACCTGACCGAAGCCAGCATTCGATGCAGAACAGGCAGTTCAGAAAGTTGCAGTTCTGTTTGAAGTTTTGTCTTCTGGATGTCTTCAATCCATTCGATTTAACGTTAGTCCTGTCAATCGTTTTCCCTCTGGTCAGGTTTATGTTCTCGTTCAGGTTTCTTTTCTCTTCTTATTGAGTTCTTATTGATAGATTATTCTCGTTGGTTCGTGTTGGTTTGTGTCTTTCGTTTGATTTCATTCAAAAGTTTTTCTGTGGTTGCTGTGGAGACGCAGGGGTCTCGCTCTTATTGGCCAGCTGGCTTTTAGAAGTTAACCCTTAATGCACCGGGCTACATAAGCACATAATGTAATCTGAAAACTGCTGCCCTGCAAACAATACAACTCTCAGCTCTATAATGGAGAGGAATGGACATTTCTAAGTGACCCCAAACTTTTGAATGGCAGTGTACATAAAAAGCAAACATTGTCATGATAAATAATGTCCCGTGTGCTTGTACTAAACTGTACCTTTGTGCCTTCTAACAGAGGCCACCAGCCGGCTTACTCGTGTCAGACAGCACCAATTTTTTTCACGACCGACAGTATTCCATGAACACGATTAACTGAGCTCCATGTTAAAATTGGACGGATTTCTTCTTTAATGGCAAAACAAAGTTCATTGGGTGAAAAAAAAATGAGGGTATGTCTGCACACACACACACACACACACACACATACTGTATAGTAAATGTATTCTGCTACTGTAGCACAACCGCTAGCACAAGGTGCTCCTCTGAGGTCAAATATTGAACACTAAGGCAGTGATCACATCCACAAGCACAGACACACACACATGCACACATCCACATGCACAGACATGCACACACACAAAGACACACATAAACACACCCACACTCACACACAAACACACACACACACAAGCATACACAAAAGTTGCAAGAGTATATGGGGATGGAATAGGAGATTAGAGCCCAATATTAAACCGAACATTGATCCTTTATTTAGGCTGTATTTCCAGTATTGGTGTTACATAGTTTGTTTACCAGATGGCGCAATTTAAACAAACCTGCAAAAGTGCAGAACTTGCTGAAAAAATGCTTCAGTCGTGTCTCAATAGCAAATATTTATGTTCATAAGAAAGTCAAAATGCTTAGTCACGCTGTGAATACAATAGTTTACTTCGTAACAATTTTCTTAAAGAGCAACTTGCAGGTTGATTTCAAAACTGAATTTATACTTCATTTTATCTGAAAATGTATTTTTAAAAATGTATATGTACGAATTAATGTTTTACAAAACCTACGGACAGAAATTCAGAAGAAAGTGTACCCATTTTAAGCAGGCCCCTACATATGTCTCTCCTTTTTTTTTGGAAAGTCATAATGGTTAATCATTTTGTTGCTTGGTGCTTCGTGCTTGGGTGCCTAAATAGACGGGACTTCACTGCTTCATCAGTCACAAAACAAGCAAGGCACCTAACCCCTCACTGCTCACTGCGGCGGTGTGTACGTACAGTAAGATGCACATCACTACACATAGCTACATCAAGGTGGAGAGTCTGAAATGGGTCAAACCTTTTGGGTGAAGTGAAATCATTCAATCATATGCAACCAGTGTTAAATTCTGATCTATTGTATCTCTGCCCACTTTGTGCATCTGACTTTGCGCTGGCCACAGTGTACATGCACTGTCGACAAAATACCCTGTCAAACACACACCCAGTAAGTTGATGATGTTAGTTGAGGTTATAAGGTGGGTTGAAAATAAACATACTGACACTCCACTTCCTGTCACACAGTCATCCTCAACGCATGTCAGACCATTTATGTTTTTATGTATTCAGCTGAACTTACCAATCAAACAAACAATGGCAAACAATCTTATAATATACCATGCAAATGAAGCAGAGTTAAGAAGTTAAACCATACACCAAGAAGGAATAATACATCATACAAAGTGACAATGAATTCTGCAAAATGTATGTTTAACTATTCAACTGTTTCAAATGCTAAACAACAATAATTTACATCTAATATTACAGTGTAATATGAATAAATGTAACTTAATGTAGTAAATTACTTTATACAGTGAATAAGCTTAAACTCAGTGTAGCACAGTTTACCTCACTGTTTGCAAGCTGAGAGTGAACTTTCTATGCTGAACATAGAATGCTGTGACCTGGCTTTGGTGGTTTCCTATTTCTAGTGCAGTAGTAACTCCCAACTAGCAGGGCTATGAGAATGATGATCTCAGCCAGCCACACGCTCATGAAAACAGGGGAGATACCTACATGGGGAAATAAGAACACACATGAGATTACTATGGCAACAAATAATGACAGCAATCAGGAGAACTGTACTTTTAAAAGGAAATTATGTCTCTGCATCCCGCCCGCCCCAGTTGGCATACTAAAAGTCATTTGAGTAGTGTACAGCATATTTTTTCTATGCAATGAGAAATTAATGGTTGCCAGTCGTGAGTCTTTCTCGATAACTGATTTGGTGCAGCAGTAAATATGCAGTCTGCAATTCTGCATCGTTTTCCTCCACTCCACTGACCTCTGTGTATCAAATGGGTTATATAAGTAAAGTTGACTTGACTTGACATTGACGCCCATTTCTAAACGTTCTGTTTTACAACTTCTGGGGCGTGGCCAGCAGTGAAATAAAGCTTAAATTGGTGCATTAAACTCTTACCAAATCAGCTCAGAAGTGCAGCAAACACATCTTACTTGTAAACAAAGGTTTTAAATGCAGTTATTTGCTCAATTTTAAAGAAAATACACGTTCCATATCATAAGACCATATCATTGCATAGTTTGGATTGTTAATGGCGCCGTCCGAGTCATTATGTTTGTTTCCCATTTACAGAGCCAGGACTGAACCAGACTGCAACACTTTTTGAGGAACAATTTGCTGAGCATGTTATGCGTATTGTATAATCGTTTAACATTATACGGATGACAACAATATGCTGAGCATGTTAACTATGCACGGCATAATCTTTTAACATTATACGGATGACAACAATATGACGTTGAGAAGATAAATGAAGAAATTATTAGAGTTCATTATTTTTCTCACCTAGGTTGAAATACTGGTCTTCAGTTTTGTTGCTGGCGTCTGTTAACAAAGTTTAAAACCCTTGTAAGATTTTTGAGGGGATTTTCCAGCACATGAATGATGGAACTGCGTCAAATTCCAGAAAGTTACATTGCTTATGATTTCTGGGACAGTTCCTCAATACTGATAACCTTTCATCTGCACCTAACCAGGCTTAATACCATTTTATGTCATGGTGATGCCGCTACTAAGTACAATAACACTATAATATGTGTGGTCCATACAAAATACATTTAGATAATGAGAAGACATAACACAGTAATATGACTAGTAAGTAATGTGCATTTACTATGCGTATTGAACTATTCTCATAATGTGAGTGGTATTTCTACTTTATAGAGCCCCCCTAACCCCCTACGACCTGCTAATGCAGTGGTCCCCAAACTTTTTCTTCCGAGGGCCAGCTCACTATGCCTGGCTCTAAGAGAGGGCCAGAGATTCGGAGTATATTAGTAAACATAAATAGCTTAGTGCTGTGAACAACAGCAGTCTACCTTAGTTGAATATTCCATGACATTTAATCATAGGCTACTGCAATTTAATACCATTATTAGCTGTGTTTATATTGCCATCTTGCCATATCAGTGTAAAATGTAGCTCAAATGAAATAATACTAATAAAAAGACTTTAACATTCCCAAAAGTATTAGCAGGGAGTCCCAAAAGTGTATTTTATCCAAAATGTGTGAAGTCCAAACTCTGAACAAGTTGTGAACAAGCAATATCCTACAAATAATTTGAAGTTCTCAAACTATGAGAGTTTTATGAAGTGCAGGCAAAAACATCTGAAATGACCACTTTCACTCACCTGATGAGAACTTGATGAATTTGTATGAACATTTGAACGAGTGAATAAAAAATAGAAATAATTATCCCAGAAAGTCCCAGAAATATGACTTGACTTAGTTAGTTATTAAAAATAAAAATGCAAAACGGCGCCAAAACAACCACCAGTGGACAAATAGAGTATTACATGAATGAATGGGGGAAATTACAGAAGTTATAGTTTGACGATGTCGTACTCCCATGCGGGCCAGATGCTATATAGCGCGGACATGTTTTGGTGGGCCACCAAAAATGAGGTGGCGGGCCGTAGTTTGGGGACCACTGTGCTAATGTATTAATACGTAAATAATTAATGTAAAAACTTTAGGATGAACCTCAGGTGTTTACATGCCAAAGAAGTTTTTTTTTATTGGTCAAAAGTAATTTTTTATGATCATTTGTTGAATCAAACAGTCCAGAAATAATTTACCTTCAATTATTATTTGCACTTTGTAGTCTGCCAGTTGTTCCCCCGTGATCTCGTTAGTTTCATACATTCTGTACACTCCTGAGTCATCTCTCTTTGCAGGGTTTATTATCAAGGTTCCATTGTTGGCATAGAAGTGCCATCTCCGCTGGGATGAGTACGGACTGTAGAAGATAATTTTGCCTCTATTAAGACGAAAAAAGTTATTGTTCTCCTTCTTCAACACATACCCATATCCACCGACTCGTGTCAGATGCAGACACAAAGGTTGTTCCAGGGCCCCATAACATGTTGTCTCATATGTGGCATTGCAATGTAGCTCCATTCCTGTGAAACATTTACATTTACATTTGGCATAATACATGAGAAATGACATTTGCATTTGGAACATAGTTTCTATGCATATACAATTTGGAATCCAGATACTAGGGATGGCACTGTTTCCCAATTTTAGGTTCGTGTATTAGTCAGCTTAAAAAGTAGTCTAGGTAGCACAACATTCACATGCTACATCTTACAACAATACGGAGCCCCTAAGGGGACGTGAGCAAAAAAAAAAAACATCTAAAGTTTAGTTTCATGTGCTCACGTGAAACTTGATTATGTGCTCACACAAAACCTTTATGTGCGCTGCACAAACAAAACTTTCATGTGCGCACATAGACAGGTTTTGTGTAAGCATCTGAAAGTTTCACGTGAGCACATGAAATGTAGGCAATTTGACATGGGAGACCAACGGGCTTCATTAGTCTATAAAGATTTAAGTAAGTAAGTCAACATTCTATTAGACAGCATCAAATACAGTAGTAGGGCTATCAATTTAAAGCAAATTTAAGGGCTCTAAGAGCCATGAAAAATATGGATTCCTGCGCCGACAATGCGAGCACTTTGAAACCTATTTCATGCCATTATGATCATGCTCCTACTACGCAAAATACCGCCGGCTGCCACAGTCAGCAACGAGCTCTGGTTTATTAGAAAGGATGGTGGCTGTCTGTGTTTATGAAGAATTTGTCATGAGACTCATTGTACCACATATAATTAGACCCTTTAGCAAAGTAGTTTTGGTGACAGAGCCGTCTCCTTACTCTGAGTTTCTTAGTATTAAACGACAATCCTCCTTATGTTTAATACTAATAATTCTAATAATTACACCTCCTTGGAGTTGGCCACATGTTTGTAACTGTTCATTAAAGTAATTGCCTGATCCAAATCGGTGTATCCCATGTGCCAGAACAGATTACAAGACTTCAAAATTCATTTTAAATGTTGTATGGAAACAATATAATGGTAACGACTTCCAAGCAAAGCAGCAATGTCCTTATAATGAGACCTAGATTGAAATACAAGTAACTCCTGTAGGCCTACTGTAGTCATAGCTGTCAATGTCTCCAGTATGCCCCAGGCTACATCAATATACAGCAGGCTATCATGTGCGCATACAAAAGTTTTCACACCTAACAACCTATTCATTTGGACAACTTTATACAGCCCTATAGAGGCTAAAGGTACCTTTATTTTTGTTCTAGTTACCGTTGTGTATGGCTTTAAACATAATGAGTTTTAACATCAGTATGCATTCATTCAGTATAATCCAGCTGTAATGCTAATGTTTTGACAAGCACACCGATTTTGTTTACCTTGTTCTTGCCCATCTGAAATAACTCTTCTAGCTTTGTTGCCTCTATCCTTTCTGTTTTCATTGTTTACAAAAACATTTTATATCCATGATGGCCTTAAAGTCTTGAGCTATTGAATTAGCTTAACATTGTGTGCTGATTACCAGCAACCATAGACAGTAAAAGAAAGCAACAAGGAGTTAATTGCTGCATGCGCGCTGTTATTCTTGTTCAAACAAAAGGTGGATGTGTACAGTATAGTTCTGCATTGAGTTGGTTTTGAAGTTTACTTTACAGGAAATTGGAAATAGCCTACTATCCTGCAGTTGATGAGTTGGGAAGTTATGGTAGGCCAACTTGGTGTGAATACACACACATCCTCAAAAATGGTCTCAATGATGTGCTTAAAGTCAAGTAAAATACTTTCAGTTTGTACATGATTACATGATATTATATAACTATTTGTAATACTGTAGCCTAAATGGTGGCTAATTAAGCTATATTTCTGGATTGTTAAAGATTAAATGAAAAAAAAAAAACACACAAAACCGACAACCCTGACCCTAAAACTGTGATACGAACCGTGGGTTTTGTGAACCGTGCCACCCCTACAAAAAGCCGCATGGCCTCCAAATATAACTTTCCAATAAATGTCATTATACAAATGTAATGTGTATCTACAGCCGAATTACAGCTGTGGCGATGTCCTTCGCCAACCCCACTACCACTCTTGGCATATTGGTTAAACAAGTCATACAAAGCCAAAGCCAGTCAATATTAGAGTTTCAGGATCAAGTCTTGATCAGTAATTTCATGCACTATTGCTATCAGCTTTGCTTACCGTAACCAATGCAAGTAAACACAACAAACAACACAAGAACAGGTTGCATCTCGAGGGGGAGCTTCAGAAATGTGCCTTCGCTGGTGCAGCAGCCACAGTATCTGGAAGATACAGGTGTGCAGAGGGGGTCTGTCGGCAGAAATATGGCTTTCCGTTTCTTAAAACATGCCTGGTGCTATTGTAAGTTGCTATTGTAAGTGTTATTAGGCCTTTTCACACTGCCAAAATCGCCACGATTTTATGTACCAGAAAGTGTTTCCTGTATATGTGTGTGTGGTATATGTCTGACTTTCATGGTGGTCATGACTGTTCACAAGCGTGGTTGAGAAGGTCTGCTATAGTGCTACTAGACACACATCATGGCAGTAGTTACTGAGGGCCATATGTACTAACGCTTTTGCGCCCATTTCAGGCGTATTTGTTTCGCAATGTGCGTGTAAAATCATTGCGAGGTATGTACAAACAGGCCGCAATGATGTAAAAACTGCCTGTCGCGGGACTTTCACGTCATTCACTTAAACTTTCCTTCTTGCTAGATTTGACCAATCTTCCATAGCCTACGTGCACAAGTAGTTTGAGTAGAACTACTGATCTTCATTATCTCCCTGCTTGTTGACATCTTATCATGTATGGTATTATTTCATGATCGCTAAACGTTTGATTCTTTTTAATGTTGTCATCAGTTAACTTCATTCAACTGCGCTTGTAGGCGCTGCCATTCAGTTGTGGACGTTCGTAAATTGCGTTTATGGGCGGAGAAGGGCAGAGAAAGGCGCAGTTTACACTAAGGATTGAACGATTGATAAATACGATGGAAACTTGGGTCTGACAGCGCTCGCAATCTGCGGTGTGTTCATGGCGCTGATAACGCTACGTTCGCAAATGTTCGTACAGCTGGCCCTGAGAGTCTACTGAGAGACGCATGCAGTCAAATTTAGACAGCATACTGTTTTTCTTGAAAAGCCTAGTGCTTCACATTTTGTTATGTTGCGGCCTTATTCCAAAATGGATTCAATTAATTTTTTTCCTCAAAATTCTAAACACATTACCCCATAATGACAACATGGAAAAGTTTTTTTTAAATGTTTTTCAGATCCCTCCAGAGATGTCCTGAGTTGTCCTGAAGCCCAAGTCTGAGGTCAAGAGCGCTCTGGAGCAGGTTTTCTTTCAGGATGTCTCTGTACATTGCTGCATTCATCTTTCCCTCAATCCTGACTAGTCTCCCAGTTCCTGCCGCTGAAAAACATCCCCACAGCATGATACTGCCACCTCCAAACATAATGCTTGGCATTCACACCAAAGAGCTCTCTCCATAAAGGAACCCTGGAGCTCTGTCAGAGTGACCATTGGGTTATTGGTCACCTCCCTGACTAAAGGCTGTAAGGGGACAAATTAGCAACAAATCACTCCTCACAGAGGAACAGTTCCGTTGGCCGCTCACCTTTGCACGGCGTGTGTGAACAATGGACAGGCTGATGAATTGGTAATTATTGTTATGGTAAACCACGTTTAATCATTATATTAAGAACTTATATCTTAAATGACCAAGTAACTAGTTTGTCAGCTATGGCAGAGCATGGCATGGCATACGGGGACTTAGAAATATGCAACTGGTGAGTAAATTAACAATTTATTAGGCATTAAGCCTTAAAGGTAAGTGTGACCAATATCACTTGAGTTGAATGTAAAAGTAACAAAGGAACAAAAGGAAGCTCTCCCAACTTGCTTGCAGATCATTGGATAGCTGGTGGAATAGGTGTAGGTGTGAGACTTGATCAGACTGTTGCCAACATTACAAGCATTAATTCAAGACCAAACATCCCAGCAAACAATTTTCGATTCGGGGAACGTTCCGCGGACGTTCGCGGAAGGATGCAGGAATGTTAGCTGCTCGTTCGCTGCCAAAGTTCCCTTACGGTCATTCCTTCATTGTTAAATCTTTGGTTCCGGGAACGTTTGCGGAACGTTTTTTGAATCATGTTTTAAACTCGAGCAGAGAAAAAATGGTTCCGGGGATGTTCGTAACACGTTCTTTGAACCATGTTTAACACTCGAGCAGAGAAAAATCGAAGCCTATTAAGTGGGCACTTAGTATGATTTGATATGCGAGATATATCAGCTCATAGTGGAGAGATCAATCGCATGTATCAAATCTGATAGTCATTCATTCATTATTTCTATTCATCATGCCTTCTACGTGTAATTGTTGATACTTACCTCATGCCTGCGACGACGATAGCTGTATCCTCCTCAAACATATCACCATTAAGAATCAGCTGTATTCCCCTTATTCAGTGACTCTCCATTGACCTACAGCAGGCCCTTATGTTTGGTATGGTTATAGCCAAAAGGGTTATTTTAAGAGAATGGAAATCAGCGTCCCCACCTTGTTTTAAGATATGGTTAAATGATATGGTATCCTGTTTGTACCTGGAAGAGCTGTGCTACACTCTGTCAGACAGATTTCGTAAGATCTGGGGGCCTTTCACAAACCATATTAGGAGAGAACAGTCTCAGGATGAGGTTTAATGGCATACGATTCTGTTCTACTGTATAATATGATTTGTTTTCCTATTCTTATGATGTGAATTGCCTTCATGTAAATTGCTTACTTGGACCTTGCCCTCGATTTGGGCCTTCTTTGACCTCACTTGGAACTCTGAATCTTCAAAACCTGTGGACATTCTTTTCAGTTTTTGGACTGGATTGCATAGATACATACAGTAATGGTATACTTTATATGAACTGGCAGTTTGTTTTGTTTTGTTTTGTCTTGTTTCGTCCTGTTTGGTGTTTGTCTGTTCATGAATTTAATACAAAAAATCTTTAAAATAAAATTCTTAAAAAAAAAAAAAAAAAGAATCCGCTGTGTATATATACCGGGTTATACCTAGTACTTTCATGTTTACGGTGTCTTATAATAAATAAAAAACAATAAACTAGCCTAACTAAACCATGTTCAATGGGCATATCCCGTCATGTTATTATTCAAAACACCAGCAATAGAAGGCTAAACTGTTTCAACCATACTGTTTAAAATCAAAACATCATAAACGCGGCAACTGACTTTCAATGCATGCTGGGAGCTAACTAAAGCTAAATTACGAAGTGTTGCAACCAGGGTTCTAAATTAACACCTGCCAAATCCAGGTTAAAATAAATTTTGGCAGGTGTTAATAAAAACTTACTAGCCAGTTTGGCAGGTGATGCATGAGTCATTAAGGCCTGTGTCCACCAATCACATTTTCTTTCGCCGACGGCGGCTATTTTCTATACAAATTCTATGAAGTTCGGCATTCACAGCGCTCAGCGGACGGTGGAAAAAAGCCCTTGGCGCTGACTGTTGTTTCCGCAGTGCTCAGAGAGCTGAAAGTTGAAATCTGTTTAACTTTTAGAACAGCGCTGGGCTCATGTCACTTCTCTCTTGCTAGCCAATTGAAATCAAGGAAGGGGCGGGACCTACACTGTCAACAATGTTGGTAGTGGCACAGGAAAACTCAATCTAATTGTCTCAATTGTCTGGCGTTATAATTTATTTGCCTCAGGTGCACTTTGAAGTAGGTAAAACTGTTTTTAGTGGCAAGCTAACCCATACTGATGACTTGCGCTAGCCTAGCAATTGCAGGTTTTGCCCAACTCTTGGCCTTGCAAGCCCTTCTCCTCTGATCACTCTGTTTAGAGGGACGGCCAGAGTCCTGGTGGTTCCAAACTTCAATTTACGGATGATGGAGACCACTGTGCTCATTGGGACCCTTCCCCAGATCTGTGCCTCGAGACAATTCCTTCGACGTCATGCTTGTTTTGTGGTCTGATATGCACTGTTAACTGTGGGACCTTATATAGACAGGTGTGCAACCTGTCTTTCCAAATCATGTCCAATCAACTGAATTTACCACAGGTGGACTCCATTTAAGCTGTAGAAACATCTCAAGGATGATCAGTGGAAACAGAATGCACCTGAGCTCAATTTTGAGCTTGATCTATGAGGCTATGAATAATTATATAGCCTACAAGTGATTTTTTCGTTTCGTTTGAGGAAAAAAATAAATTCAATCCATTTTGGAATAAGGATGTAACATAACAATATATGGAAAAAGTGAAGTGCTGTGAATACTTTCTGTATGCACTGTACCTACTTGTGACTAAAGATTACCCAATGCCTCTCTAGTTTCCTGTGTGGTGCCTTTCAAACCTGTGATATTTGTGTGTGGCTTTACATTTGTGATTGTACCAACTGATCTATGTGGGAATATTGTTAACATGGGTGCTCTGCAAGGGTAGTACATCACACAGGAACATAAGCTCAAAGTTGAACAAAATGTGTAAGTAAGTAATTTGCAAACTGTACAAACCTACAGTACATAACCCTAATCCAGACTCGGATCCTAATACTAATTTTTACATACAGATTACCGGTAATTATCTATCTATTATACCGGTAATTAAGCTATTTTTTGGACTATTTAATCCTTTCCTAACCATGAGGCCTTATTACAGTCTAATTTTACAGAATTACGCTGTTACTCTGTAATTAAGCCTGGTGAAGGGAGAGGTGCATTGTCTGCTCCCTGTTAACTTCACAACAGTTGAGGTAGTTCTCTAGTTGCCCGTCTGGCAGTGAAAATGGCAGCACATTCTGTTCATGACATGCAGTGCAGCTGGGTGAATAGCGGGCCATTCTTCGGTGGCAGCAGCGGACCGCTAAGCCCCTCAATCTTATCGTGCCACAAAAACTATTGACTGGCAGTCCGCCCACTGTCCTTTATTTATCTATTTATTTATTTCTTGCGGCAGGGACCGGCTCTAAATAGGATTAGCGATACACAGCGGCAGTGGGAGACCATTTTAAACTCAGGCAGACTGAAACTCCCTCGGCTGGATTAAAAGTGAAGAATCTTGTTACTGGTCTCCCCTTGTCCCTGCTCTTTGGTAATAAATCTCAAAATATAGCCTATTGGATTTTCCTTTTCTAAGGTATTCCTGCAGGCTAAACCTATACAACTGCCTGATAGGTATTGATTACAATATTCAATCCAATTTAACAAGGGCCCATTATCAGTAAAGAAGTCTGCCTTTTTAATCTTGCTGTCTGGTATCACAGCCAAGTTCTTAAAAGTATGGTGGCGACAACTTGAAGTCTTCAGCCTTTTGGGGCAAATACCATAGGCTAAAACCCAAATACAAAGGCCACACAAGATGGCGCAGATTGCCTAAGTTGGGGTTTTGAAGAAATCAAAAGTAGTTTGCATTAGTTCATGGGCGCATGATTAAGACACTACTGTGGGGTCTACATAGTTAACTTTGCCAGAGATGGATTACTGCAAGGGCCTACCAGGCCCAGGGGCCCAAGAGGTCAGGGGGCCCTGAAGCCCAAGCCTTTGCATGGAATCATTGCCTCAATATCAACAAATCAGGATGTAGGCTATGAATCTGATTGAATTTAGTATTGGCCAAATGTACCAAAATACAGGAAATCACATTAAACAAATTAAAAAATTTCTGGCGGAGGACCCCCAACCCCCCCCTGCCACATATGTGACTATTAGTGGGGGGCCCTTAATACATCTGGGCCCAGGGGCCCGAAGGTTCATAATCCGCCCATGAACTTTGCATTACAGTGCTTATTATTTTCACTGATAGTCAGGCATCACTGCTCCAATGCTTTTGATAACAGAGGGTAGGTATCAGGACAATGAAGCTTAAATAACTTACTGAGGGCACTTAAATGGTCTTCATGCCTTTATTGTAGATAGGACAGTGAAGAGTGACAGGATGCAAGTGGGAGGGAGAGATGAGGCGGGATGGGGAAATTACCACACCTTTAATGAGGGCACTTTTGATAATGCCTTAGAGATGTGAGAAGGAAATTTGATAATTTATTCATTTACTAACCAAGCCCTAATCCCCTCAGCCCAATCAGACAAACATGAAGTTCTGTCAGCAACCACATGATGGCGGTAGAGGATCGTGCATATGTTGAAGGTTGTTTTCTTTTCTGCTTCTAGAGAGAGCCAGGGGAAGAGCTCATTTCTGATCTCAAATTGTGCAAGATTGGGCCCATAACTGACATGTTATGTTTATCCGACAGGTCAGTCAGTGTTGGTAGTTAAAAATGTAACAGAGAGATATAGATAATCGTTGACAAAAAATGCTGAACGAGGCAGAGACTTTTGCAGTGCCCTCATCACTGGAGTCTTAAGAGGGAGAGAAAGTGTAACATTACCTCGTTTTGCACACAAACAAAACACAACCCCGTCACTCTGTTTTCTGTTTCACTCTTTTAGTCTCCTTTCGACTCTTTCAAAAGCAAACCCACAGGGGGTCTAACACCAGCACCCCAGCACTGCCTTGGAACCTCCCTCACACTGTAAAATACCTGAATGAGCTTCCAGGTGCAGAGGTCTTTGCGTTTATAAGCAGACAGGTGGGTATCCCCACCCAGCGGGCTGTCCACATTATGTGTGCTCCTGTTGACCTCGGAGACGGCTCGTCGGTACTGAATGCAGAGCTCGAGTCCACGGGAAGCTAGTGTTTCTCTCTGATCTCCCTCTGTCAGCCTCCAAGCCCTCCAACTTTCAGTCAGAATGGATTGATTTTTCACTCGTGATGTATGAAGGTGAGAACACAACATCCCTTCATTCCTCATCTTTGTGGCCCCTGTCTTTTTTCCCCTCTCCCTCTCTCTCTTTCTCTCTCTCTCTGTCTCTCTCTCTCTTTCTTCCTCTCACTTTGTCTTTGATAGATGAGTATGCAATGAATCACCTTCCCCTCTCGGCTCCGCTGCTTGGTATTCGACACGCACAGTTATGGAAAGAGGGATGACAGTCTGGGCAAACAATAAAGAATAATGAAGTTTTATTTTAAAGCCTCTATTACGTATCTTAATAAAAGCAGTGATAGTTTGCAAAAGATTGGCAGAGGCTCTATCAAGTTCCTCTTCAGGGAGTTGTCACAATTCACAGAGGTAGACAGATGAGACCTGGGGCCTATGATAAAAAAAATCGGGAACACAGACAACACCTTGATCCACTTGCTCTTACAGGCCTGCAATCCTGCCATTAGCACCACTAGCTTTACCACTTCAGGGTATTGCATTAATCAGGCTGAGAGGCTGCTAGCCATTCATTTACTGTACTTGTCTTATGGTGACCTTGTTGGTGGTAAATAATGTGTAATGACGTGCTTTGAAAGTTCAGGAAGCTAAGTGTGCATGGTTGGGTGTTCACACATGGTAAATTGAAGCCAAACTCAGAACTGTTGTCAAAGCGTATGAATTTGTGTTTGCAAAAAGGTACAGTAGTGTTATAAAGCAAGAGAGTAAAGTAATTTGACAAACCTGGTCTCATTAGTGAAACGTTCCCCTGGGAATTTTTTCGCAGACCCAGCCAAAGGTACTGCCAGGTACGTTTCCGAGGTGCAAACTAACCAGCAGGGGTGCTAAAGAGAGACATTTAGACATTGTTTACTGCTAAGTTAAGTCTGGTCAAACTAGATCGTAGCTTACAGAAGCTCAGAAGTATTCTTTGGTTACCAAACCAAAAATTTTAATTAATAGTGCCTATTTCTCGCTAAGTTTTACAAAATATATGGGCACAAACTCTGAACTCTGAACTGACCTTCTCTAAAAAAGTAAAAGATTTTTGAACGCATACGCGGCTGCTCTGAAATCATTGGTCAGTATATTGTAACAATCATTATATTGATGGAGTCATGGAAATTCAGTTTTTTTGTCAGGGAAAGTCAGGGAAAAGTCATGGAATTTTACATTTGACTTAGAGTGGGAACCCTGAAGATTCATCAATCAAATATTATTTTGAAGTATTAAAAAAAACGTCTTTGTTTTCGAATTTTCAAAAGGGACGGAAATTGGTATAGTTTTATGATAGCATAGTCAAGAGTTAGGAGTCTGCTTAACGTTCTTCCAGATCCTGAAAGCAAGAGAGAAGCAGGAGGAGGAAACCAGATATCCAAGCAGAATAGTATCCAAACAGAATAGTATCCAAGCAGAATAGTATCCAAACAGAATAGTATTCCAGCAGAATAGGATCCAAGCAGAATAGTTTCCAAACAGAATAGTATCCAAGGAGAATAGTATCCAAGGAGAATAGTATCCAAACAGAATAGTATCCAAGGAGAATAGTATTCCAGCAGAATAGTATCCAAGCAGAATAGTTCCCCAAGTATTACTTGGTTTACTTGTTTTAGCACATGGACAGCTTGCAGTAGATCATTTCAGCAAAACACCAAAGTCAGTAATTGTCCTATAAATACACTGATGAACTACAGAACTACAGAAAAGAAATATCATACTGTACCTATGCCAGCAACTGTAAACTTTCTGTAATATTGTGTAAGTGAGCTTTTGTAATGTGATGTTCCTTATAGCGATCACGGCCATTTTTATTGTACCAGGAGCAAAACTAATTATAACATGAACGCGGACCAGGGGAGCTATTTTAATATTTTTTTTTACACATTTCCAGTTATAAATTAAATATGTGAAAAAGAAATAATGTATTTCCAGTTTATTGGGTTTGCATGTCATCCGTTTATTCAGGCTGTTTGTCTGTGCTGTGTTGTTGGCCCACTAAATTTGATTCTTACCCAAGTAACATGACATTTATTAAAATTTTGTTCCATAGCTTTGCTCCCACTCAGAATCGCTTGGTTATTTTTTGGAGATGATAACTGCTAACAAATTACACCTAGCATGGCAACAGACACCGAAGCTTGCTAATACGACTTAATGAAAAACCTACTTTCCAACCTTCTCTCTCTCCCTCTCGCTTGCTCGTCTGTGTGTGTGTGTGTGTGTGTGTGAGAGAGAGAGAGAGAGAGAGAGAGAGAGTGCATACTGACTAAAAACGCCTTTTATCCGACCTGAACACACACCGCTGCCTCCTTTAAGTCGTGGTAACATCAGCAGCAAAGTTATACACAAGACTCTATCTATCGTCAGCTGCACCAGGTGCATAAACTGACGATAGGGTTCATTTTCGCTATTTGCCGGCTCTTTATCTTTCCTAAATGGTTTTTAGACTTGAGCACTGAAAGACCAACCACCAAATGGTGGAAGACATGTTTTTTTTTTCAGTTGGAGGGTATTCCAAATTCAGAGCTGAGGCCAGTTCAGGCATTCACATGTCCATAATTCAGTTCGGCAGGTACCGCCAGAATGAATAGACAAACCAAAACAGACCATGGACCATAGGGAAAAAAGAGCTGTTTTTTCTTTTCAAAAGATGGAAAAAAATATACAGTCACCCAAAGACATCTAAAGAAAATGTTTCGACAATGCATCACATTGCCAAAGAAACATCCAGAAATGTCAGCATGTCGACCTCCAGAAGAGGAGTGTACACAGCCAAACACTCTCAAATCACACTCCCTCCCCAACACCTCACCCATTTGCCCATGTTATGTGCCTGAATGATGGTGGTGGTGGCGGCGGCAGCGACCCTCCTAGACAGATAGGAACTGTGGGCCGTGCCACCGTCTGCTGATTGCCCCCCATCCACAGAGGGCCCCTGGAGGGCCGCCTCGGCCTTTTCATCCCCACCTCGCTTATCTGGCCCCGCAGTAATGGCTTTCTGTTCCCTCACTATCCCCAGCGGAACCGTCCGGATGGAGTTTGCCTGCCTCGTCACCGGCAGAGGGAGAAGGGATGAGACCGAGGAGTCATGAGGAGAAAGTTCTTCCACGTCCTACAGAGGAGAGTGATTTGGGGGCCTCGGGGTTTGGTGGCAAAATGGCTCTAGATTCAGATCGAGATTAAGTGAGGTTTGCCAGATTGAAAACATTGCTTTGATTAAATTGAGTTATGTGAACATGTACTTGAAACTTACATGTTCACATAACTTAACTCACATAGTTTATAAACAATATATTACATGTTCATAAACTTGACACTACATGTTCACATTCAACTTTACTCAATGAGTTTATAAAACACATTTATAAAGTTGACACTACACAATCACATAACTGGATAATATTGAGTGAACTTTTTACAGTCCAGTGTGTCTTTGCAGAGGTAATGCTCGTGGACGTTACATGGGTTGGCCATCTCATCAGTGCTCTTGTATGACAGGTGAGAACTCTTTGCTAAAATAGACTTGATCTGCATAACTACAGCAGCTACGTCAGGTGAGATCTATCAGTGCTCTGTGACAGCGTGATTTGGTGTGCCCTTTTTACGCATGCACACGCACGCACGCACGCCACGCACACACACACACACACACACACACACACACACAATTTGTTTAGTCAATTCCCCTTCCTCAGGGTTTTAATTTGGTCCACTGAAGACCAGACTTGTCTTTCCATCATTTCCCCTGTTTTATCATCCGGTGGTTACTTTGGAACGATGCCTGCCAGGTCCTCTTCCTCGAATGCATCCAAAACTATGACAGCCGTGCACATTTCATTTACTCTGAACCCGAACAAATTTGTACTGAATAATGAAAAGAACACAGAGGAAATTATTTTCTCAAATTTAATATAATACATATAAAAAAAAATAAACACACAAACACAAGGCAAACTCCCTGAACGGCCCACATGTTGAACTAGCAATCTAACACCCCATGTAATTGCTGTGTCTTTGTTTCTTTGTTGCTTATTGTGCCCCCCCCCCCTTTCGCAAACACTCTCTCTCTGTCTGTCTTTTCTGTTTGTACTCCCATTTATGCTTATGACCTTGGCCGTCTTATTCATTGACAATCCTTTTGAGTTTCTCCTCTTTCTTTTCCCTTCTTCTCCTATCTCTTTGTTAATGTGGATCTATTTTTTCTTCTCTCCTCTCAGTCCCTCTCTCTCTTTCTCTTTTCTTTTTTCTCCCCTCTTCCCCCCACTCTGTTTTCCATCTCACCCCTTCTCTCCTGTCCTCCATGGAGTTACTCGCTTTGTTTTTATCAAGCTTCTACCTGATAGGCACCCATTTATCAAATCAGTCAGTTGGAAAAAAGAGAGGAAAAATGTGAAGGAGTGAAAGAAAAGCTGTTATCAGTACGGAATGAAAGACTTGCCTCTGCTCTAATTCGATGAATAAATTTGCCCCCAGAAATCACCTCAGAAACAATAATAAAAAAAATAAATAAATAAAATAAAACTCAGAAATTAAATGCCTTAGCATAATCACATGGAAAATAACTCACCACAACTCCTCACCAAACATGATATGGATCTAAAGTGGCAAATCAAAGTCAAATAAAAAGGAAGATTATAATTCACATTAAAGGTAATTCCAGCGAAAATTGACCCTAGGGGGTTTTTCTGCATTAAAACACATCAAATAAGCTGTGGAGACAGTATTTTTCGTTGATCAACCACTACAGAGCTTGCTATACGCTATAGCCCTAAATCGCAAACAGTGGATTAGCTAAGGGCCATGAGCGAAATGTTTCCCAAATAGCATTTTCTAACCAGTAATATTGTTCAAAATAGCATTAAACCTTGTCAGTAGCTTGCTCAAGATCCCTACAAATAAAACGAAGCACCAACAACGTAGTTAACGAACCCTGAGTTTGTTTTGAACATGTTGTTTGTTAAAAAAATGCTATTTGGAAAACTTTTCGCTCATGACCTTTAGCTAATCCACTGTTTGCAATTTGGGGCTGTAGCATATACCGGAGCAATCTCTGTAGTGGTTGATCAATGAAAAATACTGTCTCCACGGCTTATTTGATGTGTTTTAATGCAGAAAAACACTCTTGGGTCAATTTCCGCTGGAATTACACTTTAATTACACACACACACACACACACACACACACACACACACACAGTATGTGTGTAGTCTTCCTGACTTAGTCAGTCTTCAAACTGAGATGTGTATTGTATTTATAGAATATAAACAATGTTTGCCAATCTGAAAGCAAACAAGTGCTAACAAACCTCAGACTGGTGCAAGCTCATCAATCATGTTGGCCTCTTTCTTTTCCTAGATCTCCCAATGGACACACAGACACTCTTTTGGGATGATCAGAGGTTTCAGATATGCTGAACACACTTTGCTGAGTAAACTTTTTTTGCTATGGTTCCTGGGATCTTTGCAAAGTAGACCAAAGGATGGACACACTTTATGTTTGTTCCAGTGATTAGATGTAGAAGATTCCTCAAGTGCATAAAACGTGACTTAATTAAGTACAGAATGTAAGTGCATAACTAATAAAATGTTTTCTTTTTGTGTGTATTATTGAGGGTCATGTATCAGACACCCTAGGGGTAAGGCACAATGTTTGTTTGTACTTTGTCTAAACAAGCAAGCAAACATCCACAGTAGTGCTAACAGCAAGACAGACAACCAGGTACTCAGGTAAACATGCACACACACACACACAAAGCAAGGCTGATTCTGTTCTAGAAAATAGTCTTGGTTTTTATTCCATCTCATTTACCCAGAACTTTTCACTTCCTCTCTCCTACCCAATCTCTCTCTCTCTCTCTGTTTATGTGCAGCTTAAAGAAATGTGTTGCACACAGTAGGGTTTTGCTCTCTTATAACCTCAGGCTCTGATTTACAAGAGCATTGCGGAGAATTGCTGTTGGAGTATTTTCTCCCCTACATGTACGTCTGCCATTGCTCTGCCCTCTTATCCTTCCTCCCTTGGAGGAAAAACTCCTTTGACTGTGGGAGGAAGGATCAAGGATCAATAGTACATCTATGTGTTTGTTATTGTGTTTCCCTGCCTTCCTACTATGTAAAGCGACCTTGGGTTTGAGAAAGGCGCTTATAAAATAAACGTATTATTATTATTATTATTATTATTATTATTATGTGTGTCTATCTATGAATGTCTTCTCTATCAACACAGTAAGGGTATGGAACCTGAATGAACACACACACTTACTCTCTTTCTCTCTCTCTCTCTCTCACACACACATTAAACATTTCTACACAGCACCAAAGCACATTCGGTGTTTTTAAAGAATAGCTAATGTCATTTATTTATCTATTTATTTTTGCTGTAAATTCCCATAAACCCACACATTTTATATTCGGGTAATGGCCATTTTGTTGGAGAATCTGTAGGGCATTGAAAGTCGGCCTTCACATCCACTCACCAGTGTCACATGTAATTACCGAACAGTGGCAACTCTCCATACTGAGCACGCAATTGTTTCCCGAGGTCGGCTTTGCTGTCTTAGAAGGTTGTCCAGCCTTGGTTACAGAGTTTGAAAAAATGTCCATCTGTCTTGACCTGGCCTTGTCCCCCCCCCAGTGGAGGGACATACATAGAGAGATGACGGGTGGAATGAGCTTGTGAAGGTGTATGTAAGAAATTGGGTGTGGCCTTCAAATACACACACTCATGCACACTTTCTCAAGTTTCTCTTTTTCCAGTGCTTTGAGATCCGCATATATGTACACATACATGTGCACATGCATACACAAACACACTCACCCCACACACACACATACACACACGTCATTTGACCCTAAGATGGAATGCGCATATGCTTGGCTTTTGAGTGCTGTCAGGTTCTGTGTTTTTCAAGTCTCTGCTGCTTTTTCTAGCTGTGAGCACCAGGTTTCCAACTCATTTAGTTGAATCAGTTCATTAAGACAGCAACTGTAGCTCTGATTAACTGAGCAGGGAAGCCTACTGCATGCTGCTGTATGCTTAAAGGGGAGGCAGAGAGAGGGAGAGATGGAGGGAGAGAGAGAGAGAGAGGCTTAACACTTCTTTATTAAACCAATATTTACGTGTTGAAATACTACGACATGATAACATCCACAAGTAGGAGAGAAAGGAAGGGAGAGAAAGAGACAACGGAAGAGAGGAGAATGTTAAAAAATGTGATGGTGAGAGGGGGAAAGGGTGTGTGTGAGAGAGAGAGAGAGAGAGAGAGAGAGAATTGTGGTAAGACATTCATCCAGCTGTTGTTCAATCCTTAACATAATTTATGGCATGTTTTAAATAAGGTCATAGGATAACACTGAAGGCATTCTGACTTATCTTATCCGAATGCATAGATTGGACTGCGTACTTCACACAAGCTCACACAACAAAAGTAAGAGAAAGTTTCTTCACTTCTTTCTATTCTTACCATCTAGAATCCCCCCCCCCCCTCTCTCTCTCACACATAGCCTTTTCCCTCCTTCCCCTGCCTCCTCTGATTTTGTATTCTCTCTTCCTCTTTATTTCGTCCTCACTCACATGTCCTCTTCCTTCCCTCTGTGCATGCAGGGGGCAGTGCAGGTGAAGGACGTCCACTCAGGCTGGCATAGCTGGTTTCTCAAAAAGAGAGTGAAAAATATATATATATATAAATATAAAAAAGAACTTGTGTAATATGTTCACTCCAAAAAAGTGTAAAGTGCCATCCTCTTTCTTACAGTCTTTCTTCCTCTCCTCCTTCTCCTCTTCATCCTCCTTTCTTCCTCCTGCTCCTCCTCCTCCTCCTCCTCCCACTCTGCAACACCACTCTGTCAAAACATGTCTGTTGTGGGTTTAGAAGATGAATACTTTGCATACTGGAAATATATTTTAGTGTCTCAATTCAGTGTTGTCAGACAATATCAGAAAATATTCCTTAAATTAAATCCATGATATGCTATGTCACATAACGTATAAGGTTTAATGTCAAGGTTTGAATTTGATATTATTTTTTAAAAGTGAAAATATGTCTAATGAATATTTTCTCTCATGAACATGATAGACTATATGTGTGTTCATAATTGATGGTTGCTATTTTGTAATCTATCAAGGTCAAAAAATGCCCTAATGATCCTTGTTTGTTCATGAGTGCTTTTTAAGCAGACCCCACGTACAAAGGGATTTCTCTGGTATTATAAATCCTGTATGATAACTCATTGATTTCTTCCCTGTGTGAGCCTACGTGGGGAGCGACTCATTGGGCAGGTATAATTCACCGTGTAACGTGAGTGATCTGGTCGCGCTGCTCTCCTGATTGACCTAATTAAATTCACCTTTGCCGTCCTCTGCCTCTCTCAGTTACACAGCTGTCTCGGGGAGGAACACGCTCACCCAGTGCCAGCCAATAAGGCAGCTCTTCGATTAGCCACCAGCCAATAAGGCAGCTCTTCAATTAGCCGCTAATTGCCTCGTCTCCCTATCCACGGGTCATTTGATCCCGTGCGCTGGAGAATGGAACGGCACAGCTGGACCGCGCTACCACTGCTGGACTTCCAGAATCCGACGTGTTCACATGACACAGACACAGACAAAAAGAGAGAGACAGACAGAAAGAGAGGAAGAGAAAGAAAGAGAAATAGACTTGAAGCCCTGCCCCCCCCCCCCCAATCGCCAACCATACCCCCTACCCACCTGCCTTCCACCAAGCTCGCCCCTTGTACGAGCTACCCATTGCAAAGAAAGAGAGGCCTGGAGCGATCTGGCATCGGATTAAACGGCCAGGGTGTGCACCCCCCACTCGCCCCTGACGGATCGGTTTGGCCCTGGGAGCTTCAAGAGAACCGAGATCTCCTGTGTGTCCGCCTACACTGGGCCCCAACTGGTGGGTGGTGATTTAAGGGTGATTTGGAGCGTGAGGCCTTCCCTCTCTCTCTCTCTCTCTCTCTCTCTTCTTTCTCTCTAAGTCTCTCTCTCACACTCTCCACTCGGTGTTCATAGGGGTCTGGCTATTGCTGAGGGTGCCCTTGGGTATGAGGCTGCTTAGCAACGAAGAAAGAGAAGAAGCTCTGAAGTCAAATCAAGGCATAGCCACATCTCGCTCCCATCCTTAAACACACACACACACACACACACACACACACACACACACACACACACACACACACACACACATATGCCCTTATTTTTTCATTTCTTACAGATGACACAAACTTGTTTTCTCCAACAAGTATATTTAAGTACATTTTTTAAGAAGTTGCCAAAAAGTGATGTGTTTTTTTTTTTTGTTTGGAGGTTGGTGCATCAGTGGGCCGTAATCAGTCAATACCAGGGCTCAACTAGTTGCCTCAGAGGGGCTGATCTGCAATCAGACTTCGCTTCTCTAGTCTGCCATAGCGCAGTTGCCTATCTGGCTCAAACTTTACTCTGCTGTGTGAAGTTTTATTAAATGTTATGCTCTGTTGCTTGCCTTGTTTAATTTCAACTTTCACTCACAGCCTGTGTTCTTTTTTGCCCCCACTCCTAGCGGTAATTATCTTGAGTTTGCGAGTTCAACTACGCATGGTCTTCAGGTGAGTATTATTAGCATATAGCACGGTTCAAGTGGAGCACCTGGAGGTCAGGCCTATATGGAGAACAGAGACCTTGAGATGGAGTCCTATGAGATGGGTGCAGTGGACTGATCCAATGACAGGTGACGGTACTGTATGTTTGAGAGAGGCATATTTGCACAGAAGACGGGAAGTTAATTGGAAAGTCCTGTAATAAGCTGCAAGCTGGGTGGAAGGTACAGATCATTGCAAAAGCAAACAAAGGAACACTGTGTGTGTGTGTGTGTGAGAGAGAGTGTGTGTGTGCTAGACGAATTTGTTAGAAAGTACGAAAAGAGGGAATAACAGGGAAAGTGAAAAAGGAAGTAAGGAAAAGGGAGAGCAAAGAAGGAGAGATGAACAGACCCACATCAGAGAGGAGAGATAAAACGCATACAAACAGATGATTACCAAGAATATCTACAAGGACAGAGATACCTTGTCAAATCTTGATAAGAAGACAGATTACATAAACAGACATGAGCGTTGAAAGCTCTATCACAACTGGTATGATGAGTGATAATAATTATTTCCCACCACAAAACATGCCAGTAGGTTAAATAGTTACCTTTTTTTGTGACAGGGGTGGGGTGTGGGGCGCAGGTGCCTCAACAAATGCCCCAGTGTAACTTATAGTGCAGAAAGGCATGATTGATAGAGAAAGGGGAAGGATGCTTAGTGTGAATAATGACCGTTAATGAAAACAATTTATCACAATCACACCTGCTCCACAGAGTACTAAGCAATACCTGCATTATCATACAGGTGTATCCCCAATCTGCTCCACTGATGTCGAACCAAAGGCAGCCTAAGCCAACTGTGCACACACACACACACACAAACTGCTCACTTGAACAGTGATAACTTCATATGAACACAGCACTCTCCCACATCTACATCCACGGATGAGGTGCCTTTGAGTGAGGCACCAAACCCCCAACTGCTCCCCGGGCGCTGTATCAAGGGCTGCCCACTGCTCCTAGTGTGAGTCTGTGTGTGTGTGTGTGTGTGTGTGTGTACAGTACTGCTGGATGGGTTAAATGCAGAGGACACATCTCCTTGAAGGACAAATAAAGTAACTCAACTAAACATAATCTTCAAGCATCCCATCATTTACTCTGTGGGACCGAGACAAAAGCAATATAACTTGTCTGGGCTCTGTTGGGTTTGGCTGGCTGGTTGGCCTTCTGTCAGGTGTCTCTGGATTGCTGTGATAGCTGATAGCTCTTCCTGTAGGCCCTCTCCATGTTACAAACCCACGTCACAGAGGAGACTAAATCCACACGGTTGACATTTTCCCTCTCCGACTTCAAAACAGCGCGAGACGGAGTGGAGAGAGGAAAAGGAATGGCGTGCTCTGTAATCTGTCCTTCCACAAGAGGAACAAAGGAGTGTAGAGGAGTCAGGGAGAGGACGTGACACACACCAGACTGTGTGTGTGTGTGTGTGTGTGTTAGAAAGGTTTGGCTGGTAGGTGTGTGCTTGTGAGTAAATTATGAATTGAATTTGAATTGTTTTGTGGGTGGGCCTGTGTGTGTGTGGTCTGAGTGTGTTTGTGTGTTTGTGTATGTGTGTGTGTGTGTTTGTGTTTGGGTGTTGTGTATTACATGATGGATGAGTTTAAATATTCTGAGTGTGTGTGTGCGTGTGTACCGGACATCTAGCACCTTCAATAGCTCGCTCCCTTTGTACTTCACTCAGAACTGCAAAAACAAACACCCATACACCCCCTCTTCCCACCACCACCACCACCACCACTGAAACACAAGCACCCACACACCCTCAACCAAAATTCACAGACAGCACACCTGGGAAGTGCTTTAGAGGAGTCTCCTTTCAAATGCCCTTCATCCGCCCCCCCCCCCACACACACACACTCACATACCCTTCTGCTCCATTCTGCCTGATGTTAAAAGTCACACCTCGTATCCAAAAACGCACCATCAAATGCCTTTCAACTCTTGGATGTGTTTCACTCGCGCTCTCGCGTTGCTTGTCTGTTGGATCTGTAAGAGCTCATCAAAGAATGTCCTTAACCCACGTTGCTGTTCCCCGTCCCCACATCTACTTTGTTTCTCTTGGTCTCTCCCACTGGCCAACAGAGTATCCTGAAGATGATAATGGTTTTAACAGCTTTTTCAGCAGCTATTTTAACATGGCTGATGCTTTCATTTACTTGTATGTTTATTTTCCATATGTTTCTATTAGATTAGAAAATAGACAGACATCTATATTTTGTATGCATATAATACCTTATGTATTTATACTTTTTTATACTGCTAAAGGTCAACAATAAATAAAGAGAATAAGAGACAGAGAAAAGGAGAGAGAGATGATGTTTGAGAGAGGGGTAGAGGAGAGTGCAGAGAGGGAGGTAGATGAAAAAAGTATGGATATATATATTAAGAGGAGACATACTGCACATAGATACATAAACAAGAGGAGGAGAGGAGACAAGAGAGGAGGGAGACAGATGAGGGGAGATGCTGTAGGTGTTGCACCTCTTATGACTAACCCCTCAGCACCACGCCAGCAGAGCTCACACATGCTCATAAAGCAGCACACTATCGCCCAGAAAGAAAGCAAAACAAAAAAAAATACAAAAAAGCCAGCCATGGAGATAAAAGAGAAGACAGAGGGATAGAGGGAGCAAAGGACAAAAGAGAGAGAGAGAGGGGGAGGGAGAAAGAAAGAGAAAGAGTATGTGTGGGGAGGCTTTTCCTCTTATCTGTATTCTCCTGTAAGACAGGCTCTGTTTCAACATGACCTTGGGCTGCCGTGCAAACGTGAGCGCAAGACAGCGGGCCCAACACACTCCACCAGCAGGGGTCTGTGTGTGTATATGTGTATGTGTGTGTGTGTGTGTGCATATGCACGTATGTGTGTGTGTGGGTGTATGTGTGTGTTTGTGTTTGTGTGTGTGTGCGTGTGTGTGTGTGTGAGTGTGTGGGTGCATGACCGTTCGTGCATGCACGTGCGTTTCCTCCAGCCAGTACTTATCCTCTGTAATGTTCCTCCACTAACTTAACAGTCCCACAGAGATGAATGGGGCTTGTGCTTCTTACAAGCCATCCATAGAGGGAGGTACAAAATGCAGCAGGTGATGGCTGGATACGATTGTGCACGTTGGCAGAAAGTCGGTGGCCAGTTGCCATTGCTTTCAGGGACACAGCAGTTGATTGCTTTCAGTGGTGAGGGAAGAGTGGAGAACTTAGAAATAAATACATGCGTGTGTACTGAGGGACAGGGAGAGGAAAGAGGAGGAACATAAAACCATGTGGATTAAGGATGTCTTTCACCCTTAAAGGTGTAGGTTTTTGAACATTCTAAGTTCCGCAACAATTGAAGGTTCTAAAATTCTATGTTGAATTCAATGAACCCAGATATTCTTTAGAACGTTCATTTCCCAACATTCCCGTCACACCAGTGTGACGGTACTCCTTTAAGGGTTAAGGAACACAGAACATAGATTTTGAGACTAGTACAGGATGCATTCTCTCTCTCTCTCTCTCTCTGTAAAGGTATGATCCTAATGTTTAGAGGAAATACCTTACTGGTCCAGATGCGTCTTCAGGTATTTCTCAGTCCAAGCTGTATTTAGATGTAATTATTTATGCAGCAGGTATGAAACACGCAGGTGCCAGACAGATGCTAGATCAGTGCATCTCTGAATAGTGTGTGTGTGTGTGGGTGTGTGTGCGTGTGTGAGAGAGAGAGAGGGAGAAAGAGAGAGAGAGAGAAGATGCTTGTGTATGCTTGCAGAAGTATGTATTTAATTCTGAAAAACAATTAAACTGCTCACTCATGTGGTTCTTGCAATATAGTTTATTCACACAAACCCATTGAAATCCAACAAAAAGAGATAGAGAGAGGGAGAAAAGAGAGCTGATAACAAAGCCAATGATTTAGAAAGAGAGAGAAAGAGAGAGATAGAGAGAGAGAGAGAGAGAGCTGTATGTTTGGAATAACAAAATACTTTGGTGTAGCCTCTTTCTCTTCCTCCTCCCCACCTCCTGCAGTATCCTGCATGTGTGTCTGTGGTCTCCCCATGAATAATATGTGTCCACAGACACCGGAGCTCGGCAAGAGAAACGAGCAGAAGGCGAGCACAACACACAAACAAACAAACCAGCAAATGCGCGCACGTTAGGGGAGAGATGAAGGCAGCACGCTCCTGACAGAGATGCTGCTTGTTTATTTATGCGGCGGCCTTTAGTTGTGGCTAAGCTTGGTAGCAATGTGACACACAGGCAGAGACTCTCTCTCTCTCTGTCTATTCCTCTCTCTCTCTCTATCTATCTCTCTTTCTCTCTCTCCTGCCAAGAACAGTAGATGGCACTGGAGCTCCACACAGGACAACTTCAGGAGTCAAGAGAAAGGGAAACCACAGGATTCCTCTCTCTCTCTCTCTCACTTAATACTTCTCACTGATTCTTTCACTCGAAATCTCTCTCTCTCTCTCTCTATTTCCCTAACTATCTCTCTCTCTCTCTCTCTCTCTCTTTCCCTAACTATCTCTCTCTCTCTCTCTCTCTATTTCCCTAACTATCTCTCTCTCTCTCTCTCTCTATTTCCCTAACTATCTCTCTCTCTCTCTATTTCCCTAACTATCTCTCTCTCTCTCTCTCTCTCTATTTCCCTAACTATCTCTCTCTCTCTCTCTCTCTCTCTCTCTTCCCTAACTATCTCTTTCTCTCATCCCTGTCTTCTCTTCTTTCTTCTTGTTTTCCTGTCATTTACCCTTGTGTGTCTTCATCCCATTCTTTTCTTTTTTTCTTCCCTTCCTTTTGATCTAGTCACGCTTCATTATGGCCTCACTCACTCTCTCACTCACTCTTCATGACCCCACTCACTCTCTCACACACTCACCAACTCACTCTCTCACCCACTCACTCACTCTTCATGACCCCACTCACTCTCTCACACACTCACTCACTCTTCATGACCCCACTCACTCTCTCACACACTCACCAACTCACTCTCTCACCCACTCACTCACTCAATTCAATTCAGGAAAGCTTTATTGGCATGAACGTTTCAGCAACATTATTTCCAAAGCTCAATTACATGTGCACATAGATGCATAAATGTTCAACAGAATTGGGACACTCACTCACTCACTCTCTCTCACTTACTCACTCTCTCTCACTTACTCACTCACTCACTCTTCATGACCTCACTCACTCACTCACCATGGCCTCATTAACTCACTTATTCACTCCACTAATTCACACACACTCACTCATTCACTCACTGCAAATCATTCCACTTTTATATGCAATGTCATATGTTGGTGCACCTCATCAAAAACACCAAGAGACCAAGAGCCACTGACCCTAGCCTTACAGTGGCCACAACAAGAGACCAGGGACAGTCACTTGCACATACAGTTTTCCACAATTGCTAAAACACATTCACAAAACCTGCAAAACTGAACATTGCCTCAAAACAGTTGTACCTGAACTCAAAAACTAACACTGTTTGGTCATCTGTTCACATCATCTCACAAAGCAGTGTTCAGGCAACTGAGAATTTGGTTCAGAGAATGGAGTTTAATGTCTTATCATTTGTGAAAAACTGTAATGAATCTGGCAGCCACTTGATCTTGATCATCATCATAGCACAGCAGCAGTCATATCTTGCAAATGTGTTCACACCTTTTCACTGGTTTAACACATTTTTTACATCATTTTTCAAAACATTTAACACAGTTCTCATACAAGGACTCCAAACTCAATTGGATTAAATGTGTTTAACAAATGGAAAACATTGATTCATAGCTAATAGTTATTTATGACCGCCGCGCAGCGAAGCGGCGGTCATATAGGTTTAGTCAGATTGTTTTTTTTTTCTTTTTCGCATGTCCAAATTTCCGTCAAGGATTCCGGGACACTGAAAGACCGGGGTACACAAAACTTGGTGGGCATGTAACCCCACATGGATAGCATGGAACCATCATTTTTCGTTTTGATCTGTAGCCCCCCCGCTGGACTGGACCCCCTGGACTGGACTGGGCAGACACAGTTTTCTGTCAATATCTTGAGAACCGTAGGGCCTAGGATGACCAATTTTTTCCGTATGTTTGCCTCCAGGGGTCATCATAACCCATTCCATGTGCACACATGTGCATAAACAGATACACACGCACACACATACATTCACAGTAATCATACGTATGACACATACTCACACAGTAGACATATGTACGCATGCATGCACATGCACAAACACAGGCACATACGCAGGCACACACACAAGCACGCACACACACACACACACACACACACACACACACACACACACATAAACATAAACATTTAACGCACACATCCACACAAGAATTTCTCAGAATTATGAACAGGCAAGATGGGGGTGGGGTTGTATAAAATGAATTTTACATGTGAAATCTATGAACTAATCATGTTTTGGTACTTGTCTAGCAGATACCAGTGAGAATTGAGTGTGGATAATGCAATTTAGTGAGACAGTTAGAATCATATAGGCCTTTCAGCGTGATTTATTTTTGTGGAAAAAATGTGCTGGACTGGGCGGCGGTCATATTTTGTACCGCTCTGCGGTACATCTAGTTTCAAAACAATTAACACACAGGTCTAAACAGAAACACTCTGGCCAACATGATTCATGACATTATGACTTGCAGAAGACTGTAACACTCTCAAAACATTTAAAACATGCAGCAAAAGCAAATTGTGCCTTCAAACAACACAACTTGCAGTCAAATCACTATGCTTTCAATCAATTATTACACAGTGGACAACAAAATGCAATATGAGGAGTTTCAGCCTTCAGTTTTGATATGTCTATGCCATATCTTTGTAATTTCTTCTGGTATCAGAAAAACAGTGAAAAGACAAAATATATTGAATAAAATGAATTGTATTCATTCCTGCCGAGATGTAACTGTCATTGACATGCACGACCTACAGTAAGCATCTAGACAAGACAAATTGCATACATTGAACTACAACTTGTCATTTTTCATTGAAATAGACCTAGTAAACACCTAGACTTGTCAGCTTTTGTATTGTCTTCTTCACCAAAATGGCAAAACAGCTCTTTCTCTAAATGTGCCTTAGATCCATGCTTGCACAAGTAGCAACACAGAACAGAGATGGTATCTCTTATTAATAAAAAAATGATTGCTGATTGAATAATTGTGCAGAGTTTCACAGTGACATTAGAAGTTCATCATTTTGGAAGCAATATCAATAAGAAAATGCTATTTTGAAAAAAGATGTGAAAAACATTTTTACTATGTAAAGTATTGTGAAATTGCACAGTCACAGCCACGAAAAGGCTGAAACTTTGCATTTTGTTCTGCATTGTAATGATTTATTGAAAACAGACAGTGGCGTCATGCCCATTGAAGTTAAGGGGCACGTGCCCCCTCGGATTTTTCGTCCCTGATATTTTTTTTTTTATTATAACTTTGTTCCTATTATGCTCCATAATAAGCCAGAGCCTATAACGACTCAAATGTATTCTTCTAGATGTGTAATAAACCGTAGCAAAATAGCTGAAGACCAGTCAACAGCCCTTTTCCTAAAATTGGTGTCTGTGTATGTTCCCGTAACAACTCACCGCGTGCATTGAGCTCGCCAATGTTTTGCTTGTGTTAAACTGTTACAGTTAACTTTAGGCTACAGTTTGAACAGTTGAACTGTTACAGTTACAGTTTAAACAGATACACTCAATGGTGTTGAAGTGGTAAGTAGTCTAGCTAAGCAATAAAAAGTAGTGGAATTATTTGTAGTTGACCAGGAAATTTTGACTTGATGATCAAATAGTTAGAACTATAGATTTGATGTTGGCCGCGAATTCAGAGCATTACGTTAACGTTAGCCTACATGGTGTCAGTATAACGTAGCCTAGGCTACTTTTACAAATATTACAAATATTTGGCAAAGTCTCCTGGTTCAATTGTTTCCAGTTTCATAAACGAGGGTGTTAGATTTGCAGTGACTACAAAATCCAACCTAATAACATTAGGCCTACCAAGGCATTGCGTTGGATGTTTCTCCACTTGTTCTCTTCACGTATCTGGCTGCTAATCCATGTAATGAAAAGGGATAGTCTACCCATTCAAAAGGAGGCTTAAAGTTGTTTTATATAGGATCGCTATGACCGTGATGTAGAGGGCAAGAAAGTATAATAGTCTCTCTCGTGCTCATAACTTAGGTTATTATCAGGTCACTTGCTCATCAAAGTCAAAGTCAAAGTCAAAGTCAGCTTTATTGTCAATTTCTTCACATGTTCCAGACATACAAAGAGATCGAAATTACGTTTCTCACTATCCCACGGTGAAGACAAGACATATTTGACCAATTTTAAGTCCACAGACAAACATAACATTCAAGTAAACAAAAAAGTAAGTAAATAAGTAAATAAGAGGGCACATATAATAATGAAAAAATAAGAGCAGCAAAATTTAGTTGAAATTGTGCATAGACAGTCAATAAAAACTAGGTGCAAAGTCAGGCCAATAAGAGGCTTGGGTAGTTCTGTTTGACCTGAGTAATGAAGAAAGTGGCATAGTGGTGCAAGTTATGTAAGAGCAGCAAAGTGTTGTGTTTTCAGGACAACAACACCAAGTTGTAAAAGTGTACAAGTGTGCAAGTGTTCAAGTGTGCAAGTGGAGTAGTGCAGGCGGCCATTGTGGGTCCAATGTCCAGGATGTTATGTAGCTGAGGGTGGAGGGGGAGGAGGAGGAGAGTTCAGCATCCTTACAGCTTGGTGTATGAAGCTGTTGGTGAGTCTGGTAGTCTTGGGGGCCAGAGCTTCTGTACCTCTTCCCAGAGGGCAGTAGATCAAACAGATTGTGGCGGGGTGACTTGCATCACTCACAATTTTGGTGCATATGCGGGTGAGGTGGGTGGTGTATGCTCATGATTTGCAGATAGCAACTTACAAATGAGGTAGCCTATCACTTGCCATAATGGTCATGAAAAATATATTACTATTAAAATCTTCAAATATTCAAATAAGTGTTAACCTTACTCAGCACTGAAACCTGTCAAACTTCTTTCAAAGTCCTTCATCACATGAATTAAGATTAAAATAATTAATTTCTGAGCACCACAAAGTCAGACCTCAGCAACTTTTTTGATGTAAGATTGTTCTTAGGTCACATATCAATCAAATCATTACAACTGCAATGATACTGTTTTTAAAATCATGTGTATTAGGCCTAAGTGTAAATGTGTGTGTCTAAACATGCTTTAATGAGCTGAATGTGAGCTTACAATTCTTTCACCAACCTATGTGTTTTACATTAACTTACAAAATAGATACTTTAGCTTAGTCCTCAGATACAGAATGGTTGCTGCTTGCTCTGTTAAGGTATTTCTGTAGCAGCCAGAATTTCAAAATCTCCTGGGGGAGAAATCACCGGCCCCCCTCTAACAGGAACCCCCCCGCCCCCCCCCCCGAAAAAATTTGCCTCATTGTGCCCCCTCTGAATTTTGCCTTGCATGACGCCCCTGAAAACAGACACTGATTGGACTACAAGTTGTGTCAATTGAAGGGGAAATGTACTTTTGTTGCATGATGAAAATGTTTTGTCACTGCCTTTTGCAAACAAAATGTGCCATTTTGGCTGGAGAGCCTCTGTTTAGATCTGTGTGTGAAAGCTTAACTCTCGCCAAAATGCACCCTAGGGTGTTTTTGTGAATGTACCCGAGTCAAACTTAAAAGCATAATTACGTCTGTAGCGCCATTTTTAAGCTTGTCTGCGTTGTCGTTTTCTGGTGAAATGGCCTTTCGAATGGGAATCCTAGGGGCAGTACTATTTTGTTACATGATCGCATCAAAATTGCTATTTTTAAAACACTAAGGCTTGACGCAACATGAAACTTTGATCGAAGTATCGTCAGTGTCTCTACACATGAACTCAAGCATTGAGAACATTGTTCGTGTACACATAGTCTACTAAAAAGAAAAGTTTTGGACAACTCACTTCTTGACTGGCAAGATAGCGGCGAGCAGAAAAAACAATTGAGTTGTTCAAAACCTTTCTTTTAGTAAACTCTGTGTACACAAAATTACCCTAGAATGCATTTTGGCGAGACTTACGCTTTAATTGGTTTGAAAGATTAATTATTTTGGTAACACTTTACTTGACGGGTGAGTTCATGACACATTCATAGCAGCTGTTATAAACTGCACATAAAGCATTCATGACTGTTTCATGAGACATGACTCAACATTCATATTTACTGGCTTTTCCCAAATCACGGAAGTAACATTGACACAGCGGTATAGTAGCATCCATCAGGCAAATGTTATTTAAATAAACTCCTGGTGTATTTACAAACTTTTCAATGCCTCGTTTTATGAGTAAAGAACATAGTTGTACTACTGTAGAAGTTTCGTACCATTCAGGGCATTATTAGTGGGTCATGGTGCAAGGGACCCTAGGGTGAAATTACTCCGAACCATCGCTTTAAATACTTAATTAATATTACTACACTAGGTACTCCCAAGTGCTATTGCGCCACACACTGTAGTTTATTCGCTTGGAAAATCGCCACGTTTCATGTTGTGTGACCTTACACATTTTTATCAACTACTAGTGCAACTGTATTTTAGTAGGGAAAACATGGATGTTTTTGATTACTGCTATCTTCCTCTCTCTATGGCTACGTCTGAGCCCGCTAGCATAGCAACATGCTAACACATTCGCGCCGCACACCAGAGCGTTTGAGTGCACGTACCGACACGGGAGAGGTATGACTCAACTCGTGAAATTTAAGGTAAGAACATATATTACTACTGACATTGGGTGGCGTGTTCCTTTAACACTGGGAGGTAAACTAGCCTTCATTCAGCTGACCCGTATTTGTGTAACCTGGAACAGGACATTCCCAGCAAAAGATGAGAAATCATCTGCAAAGGTTACATCATAAAACAAAAACATTTTTATGAAACAAAAATGATTTGCTTGACCATGTTCTGTCTTTTTGGCACTGGAGTAGCCCATTGACTCAGATGTGACGTGATCAGGTAAGAGGTTTGACCAAAAGCGGCAATGCGGCTTTGGACTTTTATTTAGACAAGCTCTCGTCTTTCTGTCTTCCACATTCATGAAAGGTTTGGTATGAATGTTGAGTCATGTCTCATGAAACAGTCATGAATGCTTTATGTGCAGTTTATGACAGCTGCTATGAATGTGTTATGAACTCACCCAAAGTGTTACCATTATTTCTTATTAATAGTGGTATAGAGTATTTCTTATTGTTACCTAAGGTCTCCTTTGCAATGTAGTTTGCATGTTATCCCCCATTTTGTAATTCGCTTTGTATAAATGTGTCTGCAAACTGAATAAATGTAAAGACCTAGAGAAGACACACACACACAGTCAAGGCCTAACTCAAGTGGGTAGCAGTCAGGCAATATTCTTATTTGTGGCTCAGTGTGTAAAATGTAATGGACTCTAAATATATCACGTTCCATATAAATAGTATAAATAATCTACATAGAATTGTTTGTTTTTGGTCCCTGGCTTGACCCCTGGAGATACCATACTCCCAATAGGCATATTATTACAAGCAACATATTTCTACCTCAAAGAAAGTAAAGAGATCTAAGCACAACATGGAGAGAGCAGAATCTGGGACATAGAATGAGAGCGTAAAATAAAATAGACCCAGTGCAATAAAGTGATTAGGTTGAGTATAGGTAACTGGTTAGAATATTAATCATGCTTTATAGATCCCCAGATAGTTTCCCTGCATTTAACCTGGCTAGATGAAAGCGGTGTGTGTGTGTTTGTGTGACAGTTTGTGACGACACAGGGGGAAAACCAGAAAAATTAAATGAGAAAATGAGGCTTAATTGTGTCACCATCAATTCTTCTGACAGTCTGTGCCTTCAAGCAGGAAATTATTTGGGATCTAAGCCACACAATCATTTCTGAAAATCAAATAAAAAACAGACACACACACACTATCAGGGTGATGCAAATACAAACATACAAACACATTGGAACAAGCATACAATGTGCACACACACATACTCAATGTCGAACAATGCTAATAGTCAAGGCCACATGGATGAGCATTGATTTACGTAAAGTAAGTAACAGTATTATGTGTGTGTAAATGTATGCGTATAGGTGTGTAAGGTGTGTATATGACATCTGTATCTAATTCTGTATTTGACAAAAGAATCACAATATTTTATTGATTTTCCTCTGCCAATGTGTCCAGTCTGTACACACACATACCTACACACACGCGCGTGCATGGACGCAGACACATTCACACACACACAAATTGAATTAATTGTTTTGAAAGTGGAACCCATGTGTGTAGTCTAGAGTGACAAGTGAACAGACTGTGGTTTGAGACAGTGTTATATAAACATTGAATGTGTGATGGGTGACGAGTGGTGAGTTGTATTGAGTTTGTAGACTAAACCAATTTACTGAGTCAGAGTTGAAAATGTGTGAATATCTTTTCATCTCTTCATGACTCATTTGCAAGTCCCTCTTTTTTCTCTCCACACTTTTGTCTTGAATTTGTTTTAACTTGTCTTTTTTAGCTTGTCCTCTCTCTCTCTCTCTCTCACACACACACACAGTCTCTCTCTATCTCTTTCTCACATACACACAAACTCTCTTTCTCCTTCTCTTTCTCCCTGGTTCTCTATCTTTTATGTCTTTCTCTTTGATTGTTTCAGAAAGGTCACATGCAAAAATGAATAGCAAAATCTTAATTTGGGCTTGACATTCATGTTGTTCCCATAGTAACTGGAATAGAGTAGAGAGATTGGTGACAGGGGTAGAACTGTGTGTGTGTGTGTTTGTGTGTGTGTGTATGGTACTGTACCTATGGCTAAACTGAGGCAGGTCATAGCCAGCGGCTGTGGAGCTGGAGGGTGTGTTTGTCTGCTGAAGTGCTCCTGGGTCAGTCTCTCTCCACCTGCTTTCATGCTTAAGTGTCCTTTAGCATAATGCTACTCAGAGAGAGAGATTGAGAGACTTTTGAAAGGAGAGTATTTTTCTGAGAAAAACTGTTATCTGTGAGATCTGTTGTATGTGTGGTGTGGTTGTTATGGTGTTTACTTCAGTGAAAAGGAATATTTAAAAGTCATATGTGAACGTTCACCTTGTTGCACATCACTCTGAGAGAGGAGAGCAGCACTCTCTGCCACAGTGGTCACTGTCAGTAACTGACAGTCAAAGTGGACCAGCACCCCAGGGTCAAGTGCCATAGATCTGGACAGCCATAACTGAACAACTTCTCTTGAAATAATTTGTTAAATGTGCACAGTGAAGTGAATTTTCTGTTCAGTTTCTTTCTTTCTTTGTCAAGCAGTCTTCTGGAAGATCCACTGTATATAGTGCATTAAAAAGAGAAGAGGTGGGATTGCATACCTGTGTTTATTGTGATGTGCTGTTTGCTAATCATAATGCCCTCTACAATTGATATGAAAATATGCTTCTGTGGCAGTCAGAGTGGACTTAACAGAGGAAGAAAGGATTAATGGGCCATCTGCTTTTGCAGTAATAAGTGGATGTCCTCCATCCGTGTTTATGTGTGTGTTTATCTGCATAAGTAACTGACTTTCATCCATGCACACACACACAAACACACACATAAACACACAAAGATGTGCCTGTTACCACTGAATATATTTTTCTAATTCCAGTGGTAAATCTTTGAAGCGAAATGACAGCAGGCAAAATCCATCATTTCATTTAAAGGGTCTTTTTCTCTCTCTCTCCCTCCATCACGCTCTCTCTCTTTCTCCTCTCCTCTCTCTTGCCTGGGGCCTGGCTGGTTTGTTCTCTCTTCAGTGATGCCATTACTCTGTTTCCTGTAATGGCCGTCCATTTCAGCTCACTCTCTCCCATATCTCTCAGTTCCACACTCACATCTGCACAATGAGACAACTTATTCCCAAATGGGGTTTTTGGAAAGGGACATGCCCTCAGAAAGAAAAAATAAATAAAAAACATGGACAGAGAACAGTTTGGATTTATTTTAATATCCTGTAGGATTCATGCTTTTGAATATGAATGAATATTGTTAAGCATTTTTTAAAATTTTTATTTGTGACTATTTTCACAATTTTGACACATTTTACTTTGTCAACTGACTGGAGCCCTCAGTGCAGTCCTGTCCAAAAAATAATTCTCTCATTTTGTGTTAAGCCGCATGCTTTTAAAATGTGTGTGTATTATAGTGCTCATTCAAAGGAAGAAAGAGTGTTCTTCATTACCTCACCATGAAAAATTGGAAAATGTAAATGGCTGAAATACCCAAGGATTTCATTAACAGAGAGGCACACACTCTGTAGAAGTGCTGGAGCGTGTTCAGTCTCTGCCATCATATTGGAAAGTCAATGTTGTGTCCTTACACAGTGTGACTTCAGAATTAAAGATGTCAGTGTTGTGACCCCCGCCCCCAAACACACATACACACAACCAGACACACAGCAGCACAATCTCACCATGGTTTCAAGCCTCAGTATTCTAAAATGAACCTATTCTTACTATGTGTGTATATGTGTGTGTGCCTCTCTCGCTCTCTCTGTGTGTGTGTGTCTTGCAGCAGGATTCTGCTTCTCCTGGATCCTTCATATCCCTGGGCCTCTTCTTCTCCTGATGTCACCAAATCAAACATGTCATCACTGACCTTTCAGATGGAGGTGTTGGCCACATGCACATCATACACACACACACACACACACACGCCACCCCATTTCCCAGTGTCCTTATGTCAAAGTTCAAAGGCACACACACACAAACACACACACTCGCCACCCCATTTCCCAGTGTCCTTATGTCAAAGTTCAAAGGCACACACACACAAACACACACGCACGCGCGCATGCAGGCACGCACACACACACATACACCACCCCATTTCCCAGTTTCCCTATTTCCAAGTTCAAAGACACAAACACACACACACACATCAAGTAAATCTACCCTCTTATGTACCAATGTAACAGAGATATACTAAGCTGGCACGGTAGACACAAACAGATCAGCACCACAGTGTCCTCAGTACTGAAATAAGTTTTCCTCAAAGTCAAGGCAATGAATGAAATAAATCTGACGGAAATAAAGGTGCCCCCCCCCCACACACATCTGAGATGGATGAGTCTGGATGAAACCCCATGGCTTCCAAAGAGGGAAATTGCAGAGCTATTGATCAAATCTCCTAAAAACATTATAATGAACAGACACACACACACACCCATAGGCTACAAACACATCTCATCCACCTACACAGAGAGAGAAAGAAAGAGAGAAAGATAGATAGATAGAGAGAGATACCAATTCCCCCCACACAAACAGTAAGGAAAATCTAAAGAACACGGGGACACACTAAGTGGGACGCAAAACAACAAACAAACTTTAATGGCGAAACTCTGTCTCTGTGTTCTCAGTGGGGACAGTGAACAAATGTGCTGTTAAAATAAAACTCTTGCATCATTCTCGACTTTTCTCTCTCAACATTTTCACTGATAACCTTCCTCTCTGCGGGCTTGCTCGCGATGGCTAACGTGCAGTGGTCAGAAACACTTTGTCTCTTTGATTGACCCCCTGGGTTGCCGTTATGAAGACTGATAATCATCGCGCTCAAGCGATAATGGAGTTGGCCATCATTTTTCATAGGCTGGGAAAGAGAGAGGAGTGAGAAGAGAAGAGGAGGAGAGAGGGAAAGAGAGGAGAAGAGAAGAGGAGGAGAGAGGTTAAGGGGAGAGGACAAGAGAAGAGAAGAGAGGAAGGTAGGGCAGGGGAGAGGCTGGGAGGGGTGGGGGAGGAGAGGTTAACCTTCAGAGCGCTCCCCGGCACTCCAGTCCAGTGGCGTCTGGGTCGGGGAGTTTTGACTGACGGCTAACAGAATGGCTTTTTAATGACTACTCATCTAACATTAAGCTCATTTTTTGGAGGGAGGCAGAAGGTACCGGGGACCACACACACACACACACACACACAGAGACACACATACTCATACACACACATCACACATGCACAAAAATGCACTGTTTATTTAACTTATTTATGCTAATCAGCAATTACGATCATTTTCACCCTCCAGTACACACACACACACACACTAAACCAGTGCAAGTGTATGCAAGGCATTGTTACTCTGTACATAATAAGCCAGGAAAACCTTTGTTCAGACATCGCGAGTCATTCTCGTTCTCAGAGACGAGAAAGACGAGATGAGTATATGTCTGTGAGAGTGCAGCTGTTTCGCCGACAGGCTCTGATGTCCAGTGTGCGCGCTCCATCTCCTCGTCTCTGCCTCTGAGGTCATTAAACCTCCCAGCTTTGAAGCGTTAGGTGGGTCTCAAGGTAACGTGGGGAGAGGTCGCCTTAAGCTAGCCAGCGGCTTAACTCTACCGAGAACCCAGCCTGCAACCCTCCACCACCCCGCCCCCAGCAAGCAAAGTCCTCCTCAGATCTTCCGAAGACCCTAACTGAGCGCCAAACGAAGTGGCCCCTCGTTAGGAGTTATCAGTAATTAACGGCTCAGGCTCTAATTGGCGCCCTGTGCCGGTGCCTGGTGGAGGTCAGCACCAACGCAGGCCTCAGGTGGAGACACAAATAGAGCTCCAGCTCTCACTGGAGTTAACTGGAGTTCAGCCGGTCCTGTGGACTCTCTCTCTTTCTACCTCTCTGTTTGTCTATCTCCCTTTCATTTGGTCCATTCTGAGGCAATTCAATATTGTTTTTTATTGGCATAACGGAGAGCAGCCGGGATGGCTGTAGAGGCTCTGAAAGAATAACTCCAACATTTCAGCAAAGCACACAAAGAATATTGTTTGAGGCCCCAGAAGAGGACAGTTAACCCAAACGCCTGGGCTGGAAGTTAAAAGTGAGGCAGAACTGCCACAGAGATGGTTCATCTCATTTTGAACTGTTACTTACGACTGCAGGCATTTCCTCTGTCTGTCCTTTTTCATCTGTCTGTGGTTGGTTGTGCATGTGATAACACCATTGTTTCATTCACACAATATTTTACAAAAAAGAGTGCACATTCAAGGGATATGAGGCTACTGAGCAGACTGCTAACAACAGACTTGGGGCACATTCAGAAGTCTGTTTTGTTTACTTATAAATAACGGTAGATAGACAGCTTCAAATTCAGTTTGTACTGTATGTGTGCTTGTGTATGTGTGAATGTGTGTTTGTGAGATAGAATGGCCCACCCACCCTAATACAGTATATAAGAAAAGCCTTCTCTGTATGATATTGCCAATTCGCTCACCAAAAGAGACCATTTAGTAACTTAACTAAAGCTTTTATCAATGACGGCTGGGGTCTTGGTGGTGTTTGTGAGAAATCTTTTCAAATGCGTTTTTGAGCCAACTCACCATAGTTTTCAGATCAAAACTCGTTAATTCTGTTTTAAATGCAATAGGCTACTTGACTGTGTCTGGATTTGATTATTTTGAGGTATATGAATAGTGATGTGTTTTTGCATTACATTTTTTATATATTTTCTTTGCCAGACAGTCGACTTCACATCAGCATATTAAAAATATTTTTTCTCCCACATTTGCATGTAATGAAATAGGCATGGCTGTTTACTTTACTGTCCTGTGTGATTGTGCACACTGTGTTTGGGTAAACAGTGGTTTCGTTAGAACTCACATAGTCTGTGTACCCATTTCCCTCTGAATCCAGTATGTCCCAGGGGAATGAATTAGTGATGGCTCTCTCATAAAACTGCTTATGTGGAGATAAGCAATAGACAACAACAACAACAATAGCAATCAACAGGGAAAGATAACACACACACACACACCAGTTCCCTGTGGTATTATGGTGCTCTTCAACATTTTTATAAAAACACTTCGCAGACACCCCCACACCCCCACTCACACACCACCCACCAGCCACTCGTCCGTGTTCACCCCCACAGAGAGGGTTTGATGTTGGCGACAAATAGAGACAAACCACCACATCAGCAGTGTTTAGTGCCATTTAAAGTGTGCTCCTGGGACTCCGCCTAACTTTCCCCTGACCTTGGGAGTGAGTGTGTACAGTATGTATGTGTGTGTCTGTGTGTGCGTGTGTGTGCGCTTGTGTTGTGAGAATGAGCTGAGCTGCATGTCTCAGCAAAGGCTGAGCTAGAGGCTGTAAAGGGATGACACATACACACAGCTGCACAATGTCTGAGGATGGACTTTGATGGACTTTTGCGCACAATTTCACATCTGTGGTCGACAAGGTACAGTAGGCATTACGCTTCTTGTTAGCATTCTATGTGAAGATATAACATCAAATAGCATAAACCCCAACACAGACAGACATGAATCCATACTACATACATCACCACTGAACAAAATAAAATAAAAAAAAACCAAACCCCCCCCCCCCCCCCAAAAAAAAAAAAAAAAACATGCATTCATACATATTAGTCCAGCCTCATTATTCGGCTCTGAAGAGATCAATATTCAAACTCCCAGAGTCTCTCATTAGGATCGGATCATTACTGTGGGCCAGACGGACGTTCTCAGCAGTCTCACTGCTTGTCTCTTCCCCTGTATAAACTCCAGCAACAGACCGGAGCAGAGGTGCGATCAATAGCTCCTAATTGAGCAGCACCTACAGCCTTCTAATATGCTGGTTATTACAAGGATGTTGGATAGACTCAGATGGCAGACCGTCTGTGACCCCCCTCCCGCATCCTGGCTCTGATCTAGTCAAATATTGAGATGAACCCCACCTCCCTCACCCTTCACCTGCACCCCAGAACCCTCGTCATCGCTCACCTTTCATCTTGCTGATTGGCTTCGTTTGCGAACCCTGCAGCGGAAAAAGGTTCCTTGACGCTATGAGAGGATTGTTCTTAGGTGGAAGTTACAGAGGCTTATTTAACTGCTATGAGGGGCAGTGGTTGAATACTGGTACTGCCAAAGGGTATGCATTTATGCAGGGCTTTAGTCCTTTCTGGTTTTTGTATCTTTTATAAACTGTCATCCCCACTTTGACTGTTCAGGTGCTCCACCTCCAACTCCCACTTTACAGTGCTGGGAAAAAGTATTTGCCCCCTTCCTGATGTCTTCTATTTTTGCATATTGTCACACTGCAAAATGTTTCAGATAATCAAACTAATTTTAATATAGACAAAGATAGCCCGAGTACACACGAAATGCCGTTTTTAAATGATGATTTCATTTACTGAAGGAAAAAAGCTATCAAACCCTACCTGGCCGTATGTGAAGAATAATTGCCCCCTTAGTCGTTTTTTTGCTCGTTTCTCTGCAGAGCTCCCCCTACAGCTTCAGAGTATATATTTTACGACTCCTCAATCGGTCAGTCTGTTGTTTCCTCTTTTCCTGTTCCTCTGTGTACTCGCTTTCTGCTTCTTTTCACTGGCTCTGCCATGATGAATGTCTGAGAAACTCCATCGCTACCTTGTTCTAGCTGGTGCCTGGTGTGTATGTGTGTGGTGCAGTAAAGCAATGTGTCACATCGCGAGGCTGCATGCCTTTCTGTCCCTGAGTGTCCCTAGGGGGAAGCGAGACGGCCACCTTTCGCCCCAGAAAAACTTGTACATCATCAAACTTTAAATAATAGCAGAGTCCCAAATAGACGCCTGTCTCTTTTAAACGCCTGGTGTGGCTACAGGTTTGGGTTAAAGGCCGGTCTGAAATAGAGGCCTGGTCTGTTTTTGAGTTTCGGGTTGTATTTAATCTTCTAAAACACGTCAGATCGTCAGTTTAAAGGCCAATTAACAAAGATTCGCAATTAGATGAAACTGTTGCAGAAAGGAGTTGCAACAGTGTGAATTAGACGTTGCATGCTGTTGCAAGACATTGTAAAGCATTCACCATGTCTAGTCACAGTTGCAAGGTTTTAGAAAGTTGCATCAAGTTGCTGGTTTATAGAATGTTGCAGCTCATCTCGTCGCAAATATTTGGTGTGAATTGGGTCTCACATTTGCCAAAAAACATCTTGATGACCCCCAAGACTTCTGGGATACTATTCTGTGTACTGACGAGTTAAAAGTTGAACTTTTTGGAAGACATGGGTGTCATTATATCTGGCATAAAGCTAACACACCATTCTACTATAAGAGCATCATCCCAACAGTCAAACACGGTGGTGGTAGTGTTATGGTCTGGGGCTGCTTTACTGCTTCAGGGCCTGGGCAACAAATTTAAGGTTTTCGAGTGGCCTAGTCAATGTCCTAACTTGAATCTGAATGAGATGCTGTGGTGGCATGACCTTAAACAGGCAATTCATGCTCGAAAACCCTTCAATATGGCATAATTAAAACAATTCTGCAAAGAAGAGTGGACCAAAATTCCTCTCCAGCAATGTAAGCGAATTTTTGTTTGAAATGTTTGGTTAAAAACCGGAAATATTAATTATGATACCCGGCATGCGATCTGACCCGCCTATTTACATAACCTGCGCTTTTGGTTGATATACTGTAGCCTAACATGCAGTGTACCTATCATTATTGAGCCTATGTAAAACCTTTACATAAACAGGAACAGAAAGCCCTCCTTAATCACGTCAGCCTATGACCGATGACATCGATGACAGCCGATGACATCGCTTATCAAAAAGGCTAGCCTACTACACAACAGCGTTGAACTTTTACAACACTATAGGCTAAGTTAAAAGATGGGTTACATGGACGTTTCAAGCTTTTCAAAAGTGCATGTGTTTGTCGTGTCGGGGGGTTCCCCAGGAAGTTTTTTGAAATCCTGTCTACTTAACACACCATTCTAACGCAGATTGGGAGGGACAGAAATACTTTTAGCCTACAGAAGCAGCTGGCTCATGTGACGTGAACATTGGCTACCTTATGCATTATCACTACACTGCCCAACATGGAGACATATCTCACGTTAACAATCAGAAAACATAACATAGAATATTATTTGTGCGAATGGGTTAGCACAAACTTAGCTTTTGGTGAACGGAGATGCAGATCACTAATTCATTTCTTTGCGCAACAGCCCATGTTCTGCGTTCACTCCAGTGAGACAAGTGAAATAGGCCTACATGTTTTTAAAGCCGTTTCATTGCTATTTGCTACGATATTTACCTGCTATGCCTTCTGTTTTCATGGACAGTTACAGGAATCCACGTCATTCATTTATCGTTGCTTCAATCCTATCCACGTTATCTCCAGAGTTTGTAAGTTTGTCAGTCAGTTTCAGCCTCTCCTCTAGCTCCTCTACTAGCCTACACCCGTTGGGATTTATTAAGTTTTGTTACATTTTGTTACACTTTAGAAGAGAAGACAAAGGGGGCCTCTGCATCGATGTCATTGTAGAGCAGTGCGATGTGCTCAATTATGTAGGCTGGCTCCAGTAGGCTAATCATCATTCATCTGTCCTTTTGCTAGGAAGTTGGATTTCAGTTCTATCGTGAATAACTTCAATGAACAGAATAGTAGAGTGAATTTCTAATTGGTGAGTTACAGGTTTCTTAGGGATAGCATTAGGCTAGCCTGCCTGTCAGCTGTTGAAATGGTCTGGGACCTGTTTATGGTTAGGCTAGGCTACATTCTGGCCGATGTGCAATGCTGATAAATGAATATAGCTAGGCTACATAGGCCTATCACGATTGTGTGCATAATGTGTAGGCAATGATAATGGATGCAGCCAGTTGGTGGAACTCCAATCGCTGCAGTTGCAAACAGCCAGTCGGTGGACTGCCGTTAGCGTGACAGTGTTTCAACATTGTAAATCCTCTTGTTATAAGAGACTGTGAGGGGAATCCTCATCTTAAAAACAAATGCAGGTGTAAGGTAGGCCTATCACTTAATAAAAGCCAAATTGTTGCGTTATTGACAATCGCTGCAATTGCAAACCAAGGCCGTAGTCATGATGTCAACATTGGGGGGGGGGACCAAATCTCTGGTGGTGTCTGGGGGACCCCCAAACAGAATTTCAATACATTTCCTGCCATAGACCAATATTATTTGATTAAAAATCACAAACAAGTCATTAGTTAATTCAGTCAATTAGGGTATTCCAAACTTTTGACGGACATGGGCATGGATGGATTATGAACCCCTGGTGATTTTTGTGGAAAGAGAAGGGTGGAGAAGAAGCAACTTCACACAGAGGCTTGGGCTTCAGGGCGCCCTGAGCTCTTGGGCCCAGTAGGCCTATTTAGTAATCCATCCCTGGACATACTGTAGACCTGTGCGACTCCATTTGTCTCCAAAATGTATTGTACATTATAACATTATAATGTACTCTATAAACTAGAGTATCTTTGTTAACCTCTATATTACACAGAATACAATGGTTCTTTGACTAATTACTTACACTTGAGTATTTAAAAAAAAAAAAAAAAGGCTTAGAGAGGCTACATAGGGTTGGACCTATATAGCCTAATAAGATTTTATATTTGTGTTTTGATTTTATTATACTGGTGGCTAAACACACATTTTTTTTTGGCCTTTTTATGCCTTTAATAACAGGACAGTGAAGAATGACAGGAAGCGAGTGGGAGAGAGTCGGGGTGGGATCCGGAAAGGACCACGGGGCGGGAATCGAACCCGGGTCGCTGGCGTACGGTGCAGGTGCCCCAGCTAGTCGCACCACAATTTTTTTGTGCCATGTAGAAACAATACTACAGCTTTTATTTGAATGGAGAGATTTCTTTCTTTAATTATTGTCCGCGATTCACATTAACTGTAGGCTATCACCGCCATCATTGTAAACGTTCTTTCCTAAGTTGTGTGCTGTCGCCATACTTGGCATGAGTTCTACGTTTTGCCTGCATGGATGCACGATTGAGTACGCACCTAAATGTACAGTAACATGCAAGATGCAACAGCCATTACTAAGAGGCCTATAAACAGGTTAATTTCTGACATTACTACTAGCATATGAATGCATTATTTATGTTGTAAGACGTGAAGGAAATGACTGACACGGGCACATACAAATTCATCATTTAAACTAAAAGGGCACTAAGTTTCTAACCTGACCCTAGCCAGATGAATGTCGTCCATCTGGGACCTCTTCCATTGAGAGTGATTTCTCCAACCAACTTTATGGTTTAGCCAATCAGGGCCTTGGCGGAGTTTCATAGATGTGACATAAGCGTAGAAGCGTTATTAGCGTCACGGGTTGGCTTTCGATGTGAGTGGTTGAAGTAGCACGTCAATAGATGACGGACAAGTGGCTTATTCAATCATATGCAAGCATTTTTTGATTAGGCCCAGCCTTCTGAAGCAACACTTCAATGGATCGGTTCCAGATGGATGAGTGGAGCTAGGTGGAGCGAAATTCATCTGGCTATTGCCAGGTTACTAAGTTTCGCTATCATTGCGAGAAAATAGGCTACAGTATGGAAAATGCTTCAAAGTTCCCTTCGAGTCTGATTGGGTCCAAAAATGAATGGGATTTCTTTAGCCTGTGCTACACCTTTCCAACAAGTTTTGTGAGAATTGTAGGCCTACCGGTAGCTTTTGCGATATTGTTGACAGGCCTACCGCACCGCAGTATGTGCAGTAAATGGAAGCCTTTGATAGCGCACGCCACTAACGAAAAACGCAAAACCGTCAGGACAAACCATTCAGGGGAGTACTCTCTCTTGAACCATCGATAGGTTACTCATATGCGTTACTTATGTTTGATGACATTTCAGACGATGGTGCTTGTTGGTTTCCTGTAGTATAGCGTTTTCTTTATTTATTTTTCTATGTCAGTATATTGGGCGGGGGGGCATTTTGGTCATATCTGAATATTGGCAATGTCTATGGTGACTACGGCCCTGTTGCAAACAGTTGGTGGACTAACGTGGGCGTGTCAGTGTTTCAGCGTTGTAAATCCTTTTGTTATGAGAGGCAATACAAAGTATCCCACTTTGACAAACTATTCATTCAGACATTTCTTTAAAGGAAAATTCCGGTATTTAGCACTTTGAGTCCCTTTTCTGGTTTGTTTTGGATGAACTAGAGTGGTGGACACCGGAATTTTGACGATTGGTCCTATCTCGACTTTTCTGACTCGTTTTGAATCGCCTTTGACTACTCAGAGTGGCTGCCAACGCAGTGGGGTCTTGTTCCGCCCTGAAGGGACTTATTATGACCGCCGCGCAGCGAAGCGGCGGTCATATAGGTTTAGTCAGATTTTTTTCTTTTTCTTTTTCGCATGCCCAAATTACCGTCAATGATTCCCGGGACACTGAAAGACCGGGGTACACGAAACTTGGTGGGCATGTAACCCCACATGGATAGCATTTCGTTTTGATCTGTAGCCCCCCCGCTGGACTGGACCCCCTGAAAGGAGGGTAGGGCAGACACAGTTTTCTGTGAATATCTCGAAAACCATAGGGTTTAGGAGGACCTTTTTTTTTTGTATGTTGATCTCAAGGGGCCATGTCAACCCATTCCATAACCACTCATTTCATGTATAGCCACCTAGTTAAACACAAAAAAAAAAAATGAGGTGTTGTAATTGAAGGTATCTGTGACCTAACATAGTCAAAACTGCACGAAATTGGAAGTGTAGGATCATTATGACACCCTCTGTATGCACGCCAAGTTTTGTGGAATTCTGTTCATGGGGGGCCACACAATAAATTAATTTATGTTACTATACACCAACTGGCCTGTAGGTGGCCGGAGACAGTTTTCTGTGAATATCTCGAGAACCGTAGGGCCTAGGAGGTCCACCTTTTTTATGTATGTTGGTCCTAAGGGGGCATTGTCAACCCAGCCCATTACCACTTATTTCATGTATAGCGCCACCTAGTTAAGAATTAAAAAAGCAAAAAATGAGGTGTTTTCATCACAATATCTCTGGCTGACAAGGTCAAAACTGCACGAAATTAAAAGTGTAGGATCATTATGACACCGTCCGAATGCATGCCAAGTTTTGTGTACTTTCGTTCATGGGGGGCCTTACAATAAAATTATTTATGTGTACATTTAGTGACCGTACACCAACAAGAATTCCCGGGACACTGAAAGACCAGGGTACATGAAACTTGGTGGGCATGTAACCCCACATGGATAGCATGGAACCATCGTTTTTCGTTTTGATCTGTAGCCCCCCCCACTGGACTGGCCAATTCTTTTGTATATTTGCCTCCAGGGGTCATGTTAACCCATTCCATGTGCACACATGTGCATAAACAGATACACACGTACACACATACATTCACAGTAATCATACGTATGACACACTCACACAGTAGACATATGTACGCATGCATGCACATGCACAAACCAGGGGCGGAGCCAGACATTGTAAACATTCGGGGCTTAGCCCATTTAATTTTTTTTTTTAAATAACCCCTTAAATAATGACTTCTAGTGAATTTTGTGTAAACTAATGGACACATTGAGACTTAAAAAATGTGAAACTAACATTCAACAGATTCAAGGTATCTGACTGGCACTACACTGTGTAAAATTATAGTTTTGGGTCTTTCAAGAGGCAATATCTGTTCATATCTGTTTAGCATGTACTTAGTTAATTAAGCGTTTCTTATGGTTTGTATATTATAGTATTTGTTTATTTTCATTAGGCTATTGTTTGATATGACATTATTGTTTATTATTGCTATTCTCCTTCCTCTTCCCTGATCTCATCTGTGTGACAAATATATAGAATATCTTATACTACAATATACATAATATCATGATATAATTACAGTATGGCCAGTCATCATGATACAAGGGTATTTTAGATGGAATGCATTATCATCTTGACATAGCCGTTTCTAAATTATATTAATTTTGTAATTTAGCAAGATTATTCATAGGTTTCATCAGGTCCCTTTACACAGGTGCATAAAATCAAGCACCTAGATTATGAATGCAGACTGCATGGTGCTTGATTAACACACTTATGGAAAGGGCCCTTTCCTCTCAATATATCATTGTAATGTTTTTTTTTTAGTTAATAATTAGTTAGGCAGCCAAAACAACACAACATGACTTTTATATTTATGTGGACTTATAAGATCTGTGGTGGTGGATAGGATATCAACAAGGTTCTAAGGTAGGCTAACAGTTAACATTCCTTTGTGCAACATATGACACTGAAAAGTTGACATGGGCAGATAACTGTTGATGGGTTTTTCTGACATTTCAAAACAGTGTAGCCTAATTTATTACAAGACGAGGCGATCACTTTGTTTTGGGAGCTGGAATTTCTTATTCTGCAGTAGGCTTAGCTAGCCTATGAGAGTACTGAATTTGCCTTTTCCGCCGACGAACGAGGACATTTAACGTTAACGTTAAGCATTTAGGGAGCTAGCCAAGTAGCCTAACATTAGCCTGCCTAACTGACTGAAAGCTCTTAACGTGAAATCACCAACCTGAAACAACATCATCCGTCAGTTCACTGGGCGATGCTGTTGCTTGAACGGAGCTGGGTGGTCTTTTGAAAAACTTTCTAATATCCATAACGTTTCAACAACAACAAGTGTTTTATCACAGACTGTAAAAGTGACAGACTTCTGACAGAGCTTTTTGGAACACCGAAGCCATGACGTAGCGTTGTCAAGGTAGCATTTTGACTGGATCTAAACAAATCAATCTAACCATTGAAATCACCATAGCGGATAGCCCAGAGACCTGGCATAGATTGTGTAGCAAGTCAAATTATTTTTCAATATTGGGCTTTGAAAATAAGGGATATATTTCCTCAGTAATAGAGCATTTTGTGACATTTATAGAGAAACCGAGGGGAAGTTATATTGGAAATAAGAGTTGCCGGGAATTTAAAACACTAAAAAAAGATTCGGGGCTTTTGAAAAAAGATTCGGGGCTTAAGCCCCATAAGCCACCCCCTAGCTCCGCCACTGGCACAATCACAGGCACATACGCAGGCACACACACAAGCACGCACACAAGCACGCACACACACACACACATAAACATAAACGTGTACACGCACACATGCACACAATTCAAGAATTTCTCAGAATTATGAACAGGCAAGATGGGGGTGGGGTTGTATAAAATGAATTTTACATGTGAAATCTATGAACTAATCATGTTTTGGTACTTGTTGTCTAGCAGATACCATTGAGAATTGAGTGTGGATAATGCAATTTAGTGAGACAGTTCAATCATATAGGCCTTTCAGCATGATTTATTTTTGTGGAAAAAATGTGCTGGACTGGGCGGCGGTCATATTTTGTACCGCTCTGCGGTACATCTAGTTTGTTTTCAAGTAGCAGGGAACCCATATGGAAAAGGTATAGACAAATCATACACAATTTTCACATGTTTTATCTGAATCCTGAAAGATTTTTATATGACAGTGAAACCAGCTACAAGATCCTTGGTAAATGTGTGTAGCATGAAACATATAAAACTGCGTAACCTGTAAGGGCTATATATGACACTAATTCCACATACAATATCCTTACAAGTGTGGGAGAAAGTTCATTTTTAACACATAATTATAGAAAAAAACAAGGGAAATGATGATTGTTTGCTTAAACTTGATTGCTGTGTTGTTTGTGTATGAGAGTGAGAGAGAAAAGTATGATGGTGTGTGTGTGTAATTGAGAGTGTGTGAAGAGAGGAGTTGGTCAACCATGGTGAAAACACAATAATGCAAATATTGTAATGCAACAACCTTACAAAACATAAGACATGTTGACACTCAACATTCCACTGACATAGCACTGTGAACATCTTACATGCTGTAAAAATACTTTTTAGTTGACAAAATCCCAATTATTATACAGGTCTTATTGACTTGTAATATTCAAAAAAGCAGCTATACACTTGTCTCTTTTTTCACATGCCTCAACTGACAAGAGGTCATGTCACTTTATTAAAGAAATACAAAATTACATGCACATTTTTCATTACTACATGTTGCATTTAATTACAGTAATGTTGGCTATATATCAGAGACATGTGTAGCATCTTATATTAGAATATAATTCAATATCAGCAATAGCAACAGATTAATTGACCATGTTGACAATTATTTAATTCATTCCATCATTTGCAGTAGTATGTTTTCAGTAAGCGACAAACAATCGAGCTGGACTGTGTACATTGAATATACATACATGGCCTAACTATCTGAGCAGTGTTGCTGGCTTTGTGAAAGCCTGTGGGAAAGTGGATAGTTGACATGTACTTCAGAGAAGTTTTGATGAGAGATCCTTTGGCTAACTTTTGCACTGTGCAATTGCCATAGTTTCCAATGGCATATAAACATTCATCACCAGTGTCAAGGAAATGTGAAACTTTAAAGATACTCCCATCTTTCAAAAGCACAACACAGTTGTTTCTTTGCTTTGTTTTGCTGTAAGTGTGACCATGAACAATTTCTCCATTTACAGCCATTCTCTTGTAGTACTTAACAGGAGAAATTGTTGGAATATCTTTTACTGTGTGGAGGGCAGCCTGGTCACAAACAGAGATTTCTCTTACTTCTGGTGAACCAAGGCCTTTCATCTCAGTGAATCTCTTGACATATGGCTTTCCAGTTCTCATTTCATTACAGAACTCTTTAACTTCTGCAGGTGCACTTGCTAGGAATTGCTTTGCTAAACGGGGGAAAGCACGGGACAGTACTACTCGATTGCAGATTTGCTGTGGAACAGCTTGACTGCTTTTGACTTGTTTCAGTAGGTATCCATTAAAATCTTCAAACATAAAGGCCGAGTGGGCCCACAAAGGACCCCAATGCACAACACTTCTGGTTAAATGCAGAAGTGAATGAACATTGAATGTCATGTGTTCCTCCCCATACAGTGACTGGACACAACCAACAAAGTACACTAATGTCCCATGAGCATGATTTAACTGCTCTGTAGTTAATTCAGAGCCCAACAGAATGCTTATGCCCTCTATCAGTAATGCCCAATGAGACAGGTACTTCTCTGGAAGTATACCTTTCAGAACTGGCAGGCTATAGTACAAAAGCCAGTGTTGCCACTCATGGGCTTTCCAGAACTTGCGTTCAGTAAGAGATCTTGGAACTCGAGCGACAACACTTGGAGGTTTTATGGTTAAAAGGTGTCTGTCAATGAGTGGTATTTGTGTGCCAATATACCATGGCTCAGAGTAGTTCCTAGATTCCATCCATACTGTTGCCATTTGTCTACATACACCTAGCAACACACACTGTAAAACATAATAAGTAATGGTTACTTGAAAAAAGGGTGGAAACTCGTTGCCTTAAATAAGTTAAGTAAACAAAACTTTTCTCTTCCAAGTTATGTTTACTTGATGTCTACAAGTAATGCTTACTTAGAAGAAGTTATCCTTACTTAAGACTTTAAAGTTCTGGTTACTTACTTCCAACTAGTAAAGTTTACTTCATGCCCTCGAGTAAAGCTTACTTGAAACGAAGTTGTATTTACTACTGTTAAATGAGTTACCCTTACTTTGAGTTGTAAAGGGTACTTTATGTTGGACAGTAAAGTTTACTTGCAGAATATACACAAATAGTTGGCACTATTAGATTAGATAACTTTATTGTCATTTTGCAGAGTACAAGTACAAAGACAACAAAATGCAGTTTGCATCTAACTAGAAGTGAAAAAAAAAAGCAGAAAAATGCAATGTGATATACAAAGACAGGTGGTGCATAGACAGGATAAGAAATATCACGGTGTAAACAGTAGTATACAGTTGGTTTTACAGAAGGTGGTTTAGAGTAATATAAATTATATATAAATATGTGCAATGTATTAGCAGAATAAATATGGATATTCGGTATGAACCATATAGACATATATGTACAGTATACAGCTATGTGCAGTGTGGTAACAGTACTGTAGTGCAGAAACAGTAACATTATAACAGTAGTAAGAATACGTGTATGTGCAGGATGAATAGTATGAAGAGCAGTAGAAAATGCCATATAGAAGTGTAATTACAGTATGTACATTTGTAAATTAATGGGTGGGATAGGGCAATTGTCCGCGGGGGGTGGGTGTCCCCCATCAAGGTTTCCATGGTCATGGTGGACACCTCAACAGGCACAGGCAAGGAGGCATCGGACGGGGGCTTAGTTGGTTGGTTGTCACCGGGATGCAGAGCTAGAGTTCAGTAGGGTGACAGCCGCAGGGAAGAAGCTTCCTCTGAACCTGCTGGTTTGGGTGCAGGGAGACCTGTAACGCCTCCCAGAGGGAGTGGGGTGAACAGTCTGTGGTTGAGGTGAGAAAAGTTTTGATGATGATGCTGCGCCTTCACGCCAAGCATCACTTGCCCTGGATGGCCTTGATGGAGGGGAGTGAGGAACGGTGATGCGTTGGCCAGTTTTCACCACCCTCTGCAGTTTTTTCGGTCGTATTCTGGTGTAACCTCCATGTTTCAATCAGTAGTGTTTGAGCAACTGACCTCTGACTTCACATCCAAACAAGCACAACTTACATGTCCAGTTCATTGCTCTGCATTTTCAGTTTTCCAACTGCAAAAAGAAAAAGGGCAAAATTATTATCAATATGCATCTATTGGCCATGTTTAACTAAAACAGCTGATTAAGTTTCACATTAAATGTTAAATTAAATTATTTCTCCAGAGACCCAATTAATACTGTTAAGCTAAAAATATTAT
>NC_063209.1:10544618-10575063 GCF_017589495.1 Alosa alosa | reverse complement strand
GCCAGACGAAAGTGCCCAAAAGCGTTGTCAAATGGTCCCTAAAAGGACTTTGGTTTAACTTTATATGTGACCCTGCAAGGTGAAACCAGTCACTTTGGTAAAATTTACGAAATTAAGTTATTGTGCTCACATGAACGGTCATTAAGTAAGCTTTCCAACAATATGTATATTGAGGGTATTGCAAAAAGTATTGCTAAGATAACTGCATCCAAAGTTGGCATGGTTCTCCTGTCACGAAACGCCAGAAGAGAAAATCACCTTCTTTTTTTTTACACAGGTATTTGAACAAAATAAAAAGGCATCTCTGGTCTTGTTACACTATTTGACAAACCTTCATTTCATTGATGAGTTTCTCCTCTCTTCTTCAGCATCCTGTCTAGCACCCCTCCCAGTCCTGGGGGTTCTCTGTCTGACCGGCCTTGAAGTTGTAGGCCTACTACCAATGGCCTGAGCAGTGTACTCAGAGGCTGAGGTTGACGTTGATTCCTGCAATATCACAAAACAATTGACAATATCTCATTTACTTTACAGATATGAGTTGAATTACGATGGCCTACACTTTTATTTTATGTCACTAAGTCGACGTGTCTGTCTGTCCGTCTGAAATGTGTGAAATGGCAAAGTGAAACATTTTCTTGTCTAAATTTAATCTTGATATGCTAGCGAAAATGTTGCCAATATAACCTAAAGTAAGCACCTCTCTTTCTCCCTCCCTCTTAAACACGTCCCTGTTCCATACATTACTGTAGTAACCCTATGGTAGTAACAGTCAGTAGTAGGTCTAGCTAACTGCCAGCAATCAGCATAGAAAAGTACCTTTACAGTGGGCATTACTTTCAAATGGCCACTTCAGTCACGCATTACGCTGACTATCATTCTTAAAAGATGCTTTCACTCCAAAGTCATGTCTTATGAGACGCCTCTTTATCAATGCAGGGAGGCAATAGATGGCTGCCTTCTGTTTCCGTTTGGATCAGGCCCATAGTGTATAAACTAAGTGCACTCATTACTATGGCTTTTACATTTCACTAGTGGCTTGTCAGTGAGTAAAGCTGTGTCTTAAAACGATCATAAAAAAGAAATGTACTGTAACTAAGTCCAGCGAAGACAGTCTTTTATAATAAATCAAGCATAATCATGCCTCTCAGCACAAGTCTGAACTTTTGAATAAGCAGAAGGTCGCTGTGCATCTGGCTTCAATTTCCCATACATCATTTAAACACCATTCACTTCCTCCAGTAAAGCGTGACACTTTGGCAGTAAAGTGCACCCCGGTTCACCTCCTTCTGTATATATCTTAATACTCATGAGGAGAAACACTGTGTGTAAGTGTAGGCTGTGTGTGTGTAGTGTGTGTGTGTTGTGTAGGGATGCCAGCATCTGTGTGTACTGTATGTGTTTGTGTGTGCTTGCAAGAAATTGTATCTGGAGCCCGGCCAGAGACCTAGCCCAGCATGCTTTACCCTGATAACATAATCCTTGCTGAACAAAGCTTTTTCAAATTATTTCCACGGTGACATGTGTTCTAATGTCTCATTGATCACTGCTCCAGGTTTATGGATGAGCGACTGTCCGAAGTATAATGAAATGTGTGATGGGCATGATAGAGAACACAATGGTTGAGTGTGTGTGTCTCAACCATTGTGTTCTCAATGGTGTGTGTGAGTGAGAGAGAATTTGAACATGGGAAATATTCATTGTACTGGCATTGTTTGTGCATGAAGCTGCTGTGAAAGTGTGTGTGTGCGTATGCATGTGTGTGTGTGAAATAAATAGGCACGTGTCTTTCACGTAGAGCAGCCTGTGTTAATCACTGTCAGCCACTGGCAGCTGGAGGAGAAGCAGACTGATCCGGAATACCCTGAGGGAACAGACAGTGACACATCCATCACACATACACACACACACACACACACTATCCATCATACACTCTCAAACACATCCATACACATGCACACACACACAATCCATCACAAAGCCTCAAACACACACACTCATGTATAGAAACACTCACAAAACTCACAAATATTCATCACATCAAACATTCAAAATCACACACACACACACATTAATCATATGCCCAGTGCACTCACAAACAGTCAAAGACATGCACAGACTCATAGACTGCCACTCTCTCAAACACACATACTGTAGTTCAGCCCTTCTAGCTATGTCACACCCGGACATATAAAGAGAAGGAGATAATTGTCTGCACTCTATCACAACATCCGGACAAGGCCTACTCCATACCTATGTGCTTTTCCAAGGCTGGTTAAATTCAATTTTGTTAATGCCCTTTGTCAAGACTGCAACTGTGTCAAAACTGCATTGAAAAGCATTTGCTTTGATGGTGACAAAGTATGCAGTGGTGACCAAAAATGTTTGAGCATATGCCATGTATTAGTTCTCCCAGTGCACACACTCTAAATTCCATGAAATGCTTAGAATTACTTACAAATGCTTGGAAATACTTGGGCATAAGTAGAAATACCATTTTTCAGAAAGCTCCATGCCACATGGTGAAATATGTGGAAATCTGGCCATGTGACAATGGTATTTAACTTCTGGAGCCAAGGCTTGGGTCATGTTCAGACCTTAACCCATAACAACACTGGGCAATGGTGAAGAAGGCATACAGCAGTCCAGAAACCATCCTCTGTAGAATAAAGGACTTCATACAAAATATTGATTGTTGTATAGTCATTTTATTGCATAAAATAACAATTGCAATAAATATTGCTATTATCTTGATTGGCATTATCTTAAAAATTGAGAATGTCATTGAAACATAGAATTCCACCGTTGTCACAGTACTTTTAGCCATTACTTCTGGCCACTACTGTGCAATACCCATTATAAGTTATCCTCTAATGCAAGATGGAGAACTGTGCAATACCCATTATAAGTTATCCTCTAATGCAAGATGTATAACTGTGCAATACCCATTACTGTACAAGTTATCCTCTGGGGGCAGCCGTGGCCCACTGGTTAGCACTCTGGACTTGTAACCGGAGGGTTGCCGGTTCGAGCCCCGACCAGTGGCCCGCGGCTGAAGTGCCCTTGAGCAAGGTACCTAACCCCTCACTGCTCCCCGAGCGCCGCCATTGTAGCAGGAAGCTCACTGCGCCGGGATTAGTGTGTGCTTCACCTCACTGTGTGTTCACTGTGTGCTGTGTTTCACTAATTCATGATTGGGTTAAATGCAGAGACCAAATTTCCCTCACGGGATCAAAAAAGTATATATACTTATACTTATACTTAATGCAAGATGTAGAACTGTGCCAGGTGTGCAACTGAGTGAAAAGACAACCACTGTATTCAGAGAGTCACAGAGAAAAGGAGAAAAATAAGAAACTAGATGTACCACCGAGCGGTACAAAATATGACCGCCGCCTAGTCCAGCACATTTTTTCCACAAAAATAAATCACGCTGAAAGGCCTATATGATTCTAACTGTCTCACTAAATTGCATTATCCACACTCAATTCTCACTGGTATCTGCTAGACAAATACACTGAAAAAACACTGAGCTAAATACACTGAAATAGCAGAGGAGGCAGCTAAGCGAGGTTGGAGTGCACGATTAAGGCCTATTGAAATCGGTGCACGTGGGTTTGTGGCCAGATCTGCAATTGGCTTGCTGTCTGAATTGGGCATTTGTGGTCGAAGTCTAAGGCAGGTGGTTAGTAACATGTCTTTAGCAGCAGAACGGGCAAGTTTAATGGTTGTGGGTAAGGAGAAGTTACCCTTCCTGGGCGCAAGCTAAGGTAAGCTAACTGGCTCATTTGTTTTGTGTTTGTGATGGACTGTGCCTAGGTTGATGGTACTTGGCTAAGGTTTTTTATGGTTTATGGTTCAGTCCGCATTAACAGGACGGACCCACCTAGCCAACTTAGACCATGTCTGGGTTGGTTAAGGGTATTTGGATGTTTGTTGTGGTAGTATGGTGGCAGCATGGGGCGTAAGCTAACTGGCTAATTTGTTTTGTGTTTGTGATGGGGCCTAAGCTAACTGGCTAAGCTAACTGGCTAATTTATTTTGTGTTTGTGATGGGCTGTGCCTAGGTTGATGGTTGGTTGGCCAGGGTTTTTATGGCTATGGTTCAGTCCACATCAACGGGACGGACCAACCTAGCCAACCTTGACCATGCCTGGGCTGGTTAAGAGTATTTTGGGTATTGGATATTTCAATATGGTAATATGGTGGCAGCATAGAGGGGAGTGTCTCCAGGACGCTGGTTTCACTGTTAAGCCTTCATGAGGTGTCGTGGGCCTAACTTAACGAAACCTCGGTGAATGAGGGTGCCCACTTGATAACCCCAATGACATGCCGCATACTATATACTGCTGTTGGATGGGCCATTTGTATTGTGTTTGTGACCATTTGTTGGTGGATTTGTGGGTAGTGTGCTTTTTAAAGTTAAACTTGAGCAGGGGCTTCTGAATGTGTTTTTACTGTGGATTTTGGCACAAGGGATTTTAACATCTAATCCTGTGTATTAATGTAAAGTACCAAAACATGATTAGTTCATAGATTTCACATGTAAAATTAATTTTATATAACCCCACCCCCATCTTGCCTGTTCATAATTCTAAGAAATTCTTGTGTGCATGTGTGCGTGTACATGTTTATGTGTGTGGGTGTGTGTATGTGTATGTGTTTATGTGTGGCTGCTTGTGTGTGTGCCTGCGTATGTGCCTGTGTTTGTGCATGTGCATGCATGCGTACATATGTCTACTGTGTGAGTGTGTCATACGTATGATTACTGTGAATGTATGTGTGTACGTGTGTATCTGTTTATGCACATGTGTGCACATGAAATGGGTTAAGATGACCTCTGGAGGCAAACATACGGAAAAAATTGGTCATCCTAGGCCCTACGGTTCTCAAGATATTCACAGAAAACTGTGTCTGCCCTACCCTCCTTTCGGGGGGTCCAGTCCAGCGGGGGGGCTACAGATCAAAACAAAAAACGATGGTTCCATGCTATCCATGTGGGGGTACATGCCCACCAAGTTTCGTGTACCCCCGTCTTTCAGTGTCCCGGGAATCCTTGTTGGTGTACGGTCACTAAATGTACACATAAATTATTTTATTGTAAGGCCCCCATGAACGAAAGTTCACAAAACTTGGCATGCATTCGAGGGTGTCATAATGATCCTACACTTTCAATTTCGTGCAGTTTTGACCATGTCAGCCAGAGATATTGTGATGAAAACACCTCATTTTTTGCTTTTTAATTCTTAACTAGGTGGCTTATACATGAAATAAGTGGTAATGGGATGGGTTGACATGCCCCTTAAGACCAACATACAAAAAAGGTGGACCTCCTAGGCCCCACGGTTCTCGAGATATTCACAGAAAACTGTCTCCCGCCACCTACAGGCCAGTTGGTGTATAGTAACATAAATTAATTTATTGTGTGGCCCCCATGAGCGGAATTCCACCTAAACTTGGCGCATATTCAGAGGGTGTCAATGATCCTACACTTCCAATTTTTGCAGTTTTGACTATGTTAGGTCACAGATACCTGCGATTACAACACCTAATTTTTACTTTTTTGTATTTAACTTGGTGGCGCTATACATGAAATGAGTGGTTATGGAATGGTTTGATATGGCCCCTTGAGATCAACATACAAAAAAAAATGGTCCTCCTAATCCCTACGGTTCTTGAGATATTCACAGAAAACTGTGTCTGCCCTACCCTCCTTTTGGGGGGTCCAGTCCAGCGGAGGGGCTACAGATCAAAACGAAAAACGATGGTTCCATGCTATCCATGTGGGGTTACATGCCCACCAAGTTTCGTGTACCCCGGTCTTACAGTGTCATGGGAATCCTTAACAGAAATTTGGACATGCGAAAAATAAAAAAAATAAAAAAATCTGACTAAACCTATATGACGCTTCGCTGCGCGGCGGTCATAATAATGTGTCCATCTTTGTCACTTAGGTGAATGGATTTAAGTCTTGAATGCCTGGAAATATGTTGGACTATGTGTGTAGCTGAGAGTTGCAACTTTTCTACCTTCTTAACAGGAAATGAAGGTCTGAAGACGTGCATAGACGTGTGTGTGTGTGTGAGAGAGAGGGAGAGAGAGAGAACATACATAGTGAGTCCTTCATTTTCATTTGAATGTCCTGCTTCAAAAAACACAACTCTTCTCTCTTTACTCTCCCATGTCTTTCTCTCCGTTTCTCTTTCTCACTCCATGTGCTGTGTATTACATTTTGAACATTTCTGATAGGATGCTTTTTGAATGCTGATGTGTGATGCCTCTGCCTTTTCACTTCTTCATGTCATTTTGACTAAAGGATTTGTTTGTTTTCATATTGTAGAATATTTGAAAAATCAATTGTCTTTCCTTTTGTTTCTCTCTTTCCATTACATATGCACTTCCAACCCCTTTCTTTTTAATCAAAGGACTACTTTTAAATCAAATTTCCTATTTTTACTTGAAGGACTACTTTTATATCAAATTTCCTATTTTTACTTTGAAAATCCAATTTTATATGTTACATTTAGACACTACTGTACATGACACACACAGCATATTGTACACTATGAAAATGTATCGTCTATGCCACACATGACACATGGATAGACAGACTCATACTGTACGTACAGTATACACAAATTTATACGCACACACACACAAACACATGCAGATACAAAAAAATAAATCTTATGTGTCATCTCCCTCCCACACATGGACACACAGAAATCAAAACTCGTGACAGAAGCCCCCACACACATACACAAACACCTAACCACATATGCACACACACGCACTCACACACACACATAGACAGAAAGAGAGGGGGGGCAAAGCCATTGCAAAACAGTTGACAACACCTCCTCCTCCTGTACACTAATACACTCACCTCACACAAACGCATATACAAACATTCACTCATACTCTCATGTAATGCACGAATGCGTGCGCACACACACACACACACACACACACACACACACACACACACACACACACACACACACACACACACACATCCAATCCCAAGCGTCCATTTTAGGAATAAGTATTGGTGGCTGCGTCAGCTGAAATCTCCCCATGTGATTTAATCCCTGACTGCATATGAGCAAACACACTCTGTCACTCTGCTACAGCGGGAGAGTGCAGGAAAGACATTACGTGTGCGTGTACAGTATGTGTGTGTGTGTGTGTGTGTGTGTGTGTGTGTGTGTGTGTGTATCTGTGTGTTTGTGGGGGGTAATGCTTAAGGATCTTGTCTTCCAAGTGGAACACCAGAGGTGTGTTAAAGAGTTCAATCCCATGATAAATGCCACCATTGTGCCCCATTTTTACAGGTCATATGGTCTTATTAGCATTATCAATTGAGCACTTGTTGGGCACTGCTGGGCAAAGCAGTTAGGAGGAACACAAAGAGCAAAAATCCTCCATGTGTAGACTTACTTAAATGTACATAGAATGAGCATAGATATTACAGTAAAAAACATGTTTCTTCATTCCACATGTACAGTAAGGACACCTTACCATCTTCGCTGTTTTAAATCCTTGCTAAAAACTCATCTCTTACGACTTGCATTCAACAGCTATTGAGCCTGTGGGAACTGTGGATGGAGATCCTATTTATATTATGTCTGTATATCTGTCTCTGTCTGGAGGTATTTTTGTTCCTTGTCTAGAGGTATCAGTTGTAGTTGGTGTATTTGTAACTTTTTTAAGTATTTTCTTTAATTGTGAAGCACTTTGGCTATAAATGTGCAATATAGATTAAATTCACTTACTTACACAGTATCAAGTGAAATGTGTCTCTCTCTGTCTCTCCCTCATCCCCACACACACACACACACACACACAGACAGACAGATCAAGCTTGCGAGGCACAGACAGATGGACAGACAGACAGATGGACAGACAGATCGTGCCATAATGGAGTGGTGGAGAAGGGAGCTGTGGGTGAATGGAGTGGTGTGTGGCAGGGGCGATTACTGGAATAAAAATGCTGCCGCGTTGAGGTCAGGCAGCGTGGCGGCAGCGAGGCAAGAGTGTGTGTGTGTGTGTGTGTGTGGTGTGTGTGGTGTGGTGTGGTGTGTGTGTGTGGTGGGAGGCACACAGCCACAGAAATGCCCCCCTGGGGGTAATTTGATTTGGGAAATGATGTACAGCCATAAACTGGTAATATCTCATCTCTCTCTCTCTCTCTCCTTCCCTTCCCTCTCCCTTTCCCTCCATCTCTATCTATTCATGGCGGTCTTTCTTTTGGTCTTTCTAAGCCCCTCTTTTCTCCTCCCTCCCTCCCTCCCTCCCTTCCTCCCTTCCTCCCTCCCTCCCTCCATATCTCTCACTCGCTTTCACTTCCCTCTCTCCCTCTCCCTTGCATGCTTCACTGTGCCAGCATATCACCCCCCCTCCTCCCCCCGACAGGACACACACACACACACACATATACAGCCCTCCCTACTCATTCACTTAGATAACTGCAACACACACACACACACACACACACACACACACACACACACACACACACACACACACACATACACATACATACACACAAAAACACACACACACACACACACACACACACACACACACACACACACACACACACACACACACTTACAGACACACTCTCCTTCCCTGATCTAATCACATCATGAGTGCTATGATATGCAGATGATTGGAAAAGATGGACCAGATTTTCTCCTTCTCTCTCTCATTTGCTCTTTCACTTCCATCTTTCCATTTCTCCCTCTCTCCCTCTCTCTGTCTTCCTCCTCTCTGTCAGATTAAAATGTCATTCTGTATTCCAAATCTGTATTCCGCATCCGAGGCAGGGCACAGAGGGAGTGGAAGCTGGCACGATTTAAAGTCTCCCATTCATTCTGCTCCCTGTCCAAAGCCAACACATTATTTGTTTATCTTTATGGCACTGTGTTTTGTGTGAGTGTGTGTTTGTATATAGATGTGGATATGTGTGTGTGTGTGTGTGTGTGTGTGTGTGTGTGTGTGTGTGTGTGTGTGTGTGTGTGTGTGTGTGTGTGTCTGTGTTTATTTTGCCCCTGTGGTGAGTGTAGCAAACTGTGTGATTGCATGTTGATGTGTGTCACTTTCTGCGTGTGTATTCAGTATTGTGTGTTTAAAGCTTTTTCTCCCTCTCTGATTTCCTTTCTCTTTCTCCCTCTATACGTGTGTGTGTGTGTGAGAGAGAGAGAGAGAGAGAGAGAGAGAGAGAGAGACGTGTGTGCGTGTGTGCGTGTGCATGCATTTTTTCTTCATCCTGTTCACCTCATCCCTGTCATCACTTCCCCCCTACATGACTTCAGGTTAAAGGTCATAAGACTTACAGAGCCCCAATCATGTGTAGTATCCCATGGTGCAATGGGTCAACAGATATGTGACTGACCTTTTTTGACACACACACACACACACACACACACACACACACACACACACACACACACACACACAGAGAAAGATAGAGAGACAGAGAAACAAATAAACAAAGCAGTTTTCTATTTGATTGGTAGGATTGTTGGGCTTGAGTAACACTGAAGCCCAGTTCACACCAAAGATTTGCAAAGAGACAAACTGCAATGTTCTTTTAACCAGAAACTGCTGCAGCGCATGTTCTAAAAGACTGGAGAGTCACACCAGTGCAACAACTCTCAACAGCACCAACGTTTCCATAACAACGCCTTTGTTACACCACTTTTAAAATGACAGTGTTAAAAACAAACCCAACTTGCGTTGTTTTTAACACATCTCTGTGTCCCGACATTTGTTTTAAGAGTGTGGCTAAAACGAACAGTACATTTCAGTCACTAAACGTATGCTTCTTTTTGTAACTTTATCTTTAGCTGCAGGTTAGGGAGCATTTGCATTGGAGATGGAGTGTATAATGGCACATTGTATATTCAGATGCACTCGATTAGCACAACCACTGCACCTCTTTTCTCTTTCAGACTAAATGGCCAGTGTGGGCCTGTATGGGGAGAGGGGTACAGTATGTGTGTGTGTGTGTGTGTATGTTAGAGTTTTTTTTCTATATGTATAAGTATGGGACAGTGGCAGGGGATGAGGTGGTATATTTACCATGGGACTGTCGTTGACAGCCTTTTCCACAACCACACAATCAACAATGCAATCAACAAATACACACTCAGTCCCACACTGTTCTCTCTTCTCTCTCTATCTCTCCCTCTCTCTTTTTCTGTCTCTCTGCCGTTCTCTTGCTCTGTTTTCTTTTGAAAGCTTCCCCCTCTGCCTCCCGACCCTTGCACTGCACACCTCTCTATTAACCAGCCCCCATAATGCAGAGTGGGTGCGTACAGGAGGTCGCTCCCCGTGAATGGTAAGTGGTGACATGAATAGAAATTACTACTGTATGTCTGGGAGGCAGGGAGCACAGCATAGCAAACACCCGACCGATGCCCACCGACATGCTGAAGAGGGCTGCGCTCACCGACGACCCGTGTCTCTTGCTCACGGGTAGCCTAGATGGAGACAAATTTGACCATAAGTGGCTTGTCGTTCAACTGGTGGCAACCTCCCTAATATCTGTCCTTGTAATAGTAGTGAAAGGGTTCGCTTCAATATTAATATAGCTTCTCTCCTGTCAGTCCTAGCCCAGTCAATGTATACACACCTACAACATCTTTCTTTCTTTCTTTCTTTCTGTCTTTCTTTATTTTGGGGGTGGGGGTTATGTATTTGTTGTGAGATGCTGTTGCTGTTGTATGATCTTTCTAATGCTTAACCATCTGTAACAGATCGCTCTTTCTTCCTGCAAATGAATTCTAGATGGATAAATTAAGTTATTACAGCTCATCACTCCCTATACTGTATGTCTCAGTCTCTCTCTGTGTGTGTGTGTGTGTGTGTGAATGTCTCTTTCAATGTGGGCATGCGTGTGTGTGTGTGTGTGTGAACATCAGATGTGAGGGCAGCAGATGTAGCGGGGTTGTAGAGGTTCAACCAGTGACACGGAGAACATCATGCACCCCCATCCTCTCACCTCCTGGACTTCAGTAATAGAGTCTGGCTGGATGAATGGGTGGAGGCGGAGGTACAGGATACACCCCCATCCCCCCCCCACACACACACACACATACACACACCTCACACAACCCTTGGAGCAGCCCCCAATCCTCCATCCCCTGGCTCGAACAAGATGAGGTCCTTTCAGTCACGGGTACCCGCCTCGAGTATTACCAGCCACAATGGCCTTTCATTCCCTTTCTCTCTCTCTCTCTCTCCCTATCTCTTTTTCAGTCTTTCCTTCCCTCTCTCTCATTCTCTTTCCTCTTTCCTCCACTCGGTCTTCTCTCTTTTAAAATCATTTCATGTGGCTCCTGGTGAGTGGAGAAGGATCATTACCATCTCTCTCTATGCCCTTCTCATCTCCTCCCTATATGCCCCTCTTTTCTCTTTCTCTCACTCTCTATCCCTTTTTCCCCATTCTCTCACACTATCCCTCTCTCTGTCTCTCTTTTTCCACTCCTCTCTCTCTCTTTCCATCTCTCTCATTCTCTCCTCTGACGAGGAGGCAGAGAGTGGCATTATTACCTTTAGAATGAGATAACCACTAAAGCTGGAGCAGATGGGTCCTCTCTCCTGTCCTTGCTTTCTCTTTTTTCTCCTCTTCTTCATCTCACCCTCTTCATCTCTCCCTCTCTCCTTCTCTCCCTCTCTCTCTCTGATGCGGACATGCTCAACCTCAGACACTGAGTCTAAAGGAAGAAGTTCATTAATAGCAGAGAGAAAACCTTCAGGTTGTACACATGCAATGGCAAATCTACAGTGTATTTACATTGGAAGGTTGATAATGAAGGTTGACTGAAATTCCACTTTCTAAGAGGCTGAATGGGGACCCCATCAAGTCATTTACTGGTATGAGTGTGATGAGGTCCTCTGGCTGTTTTCTTTATGAGCCCATCACTAAAATACACTTTTTGAGGGAAATAGTTTTTGTTTTTCTTTTTCGCTGTAGGCATCAGCTCTTGCACAGTCACTTTGACAATTGGGTCTCATGTTTCTCATTACTTTTGTCTTTGTGGATTATTTCACTACAATTTGGGATGTGTGTCTAGCAGGGTCTGACAATGGAACATCCTGCTTGCATCCACTCCCACTCCCTCTCGGGTTGCCTTGGTATTCACAGACTCCTGTCGCTCGTTTCAGCAGACATAGGGGACTGATTTCCCAAAAGAACTGACAGAATATGTGAGATTGGATGATTGAACCCATGTATCATCTTTCTCTAACTTGTTTTAAATTGTTTTCCTTCCCAAAGACCATCTTACTTACATGATGAAAGAGATGTTTTTTTTTTTAAAATTAAGTTGTTTTCTTGTTTTCAATTACACAGGCAATCTTAACCGGGGGTGGTCACGAATAAAAGGAGATGATGCAGGGCTGACCATTACGTGTGTGTGTGTGTGTGTGTGTGTGTGTGTGTGTGTGTGTGTGTGTGCATTTAGTACATACTTGTATGAGTTATTGCATGCTTAATTAATAATAATAATAATAATAATAATAATAAAGCTTTATTTGTATAGCACCTTTCACACAGAATGCAGCTCAAAGTGCTTTACATTTGAAACATGTAACACAATAATAGTCAGTCAGTCATTATCAACTTTTCTTTGCTGTTTATGTTATACTCAGCAACATATCAAAAATATAGAAAATGGCGCCATAAGACTGGCAGCCTTAACCCTCTTACCCCCACAAGCACGCCATATGGCAACTGTGGCAAGGAAAACTCCCATATTCCAGGAAGAAACCTTGAGCAGAACCTGACTTAATAGGGGAGCCCATCCGCTTCTGGCTGGCTGCCTCCAATAGTAGCAGATGTAGAATAATCTGAAAATGTAGTCTACAGGATAAGATGAGTTAACTAAAAGCTTTCCTGTACAGGTATGTTTTCAGATCTTTTTAAAATATTTACTGAACTCGCCTGCTTGATGTACAGAGGCAGGGTGTTCCATAGTTTGGGGGCATAATGGATAAACGCAGCTTCTCCACTTTGTTTGTGGAGCACTTTGGGTAACGATTAAAAGATTAGAATTGGATGATCTAAGTTTCCTTTGTGGTTGATAAGATATTAAAAGCTCAGAGATATATGAAGGTGCTATGCCATTCAGAGCTTTGTAAGTAATTAACATAACCTTAAAATCAATTCTATAGGAAATAGGGAGCCAGTGCAGTTCAGCCAACACAGGGGTGATGTGTTCTCTCTTCTTAGTCTTAGTTAAAAGTCTAGCCGCAGAGTTCTGTATGAGTGCCAATTTCTTTAGATGTTTTTGGGAAGACCAGTGAAAAGTGCATTGCAGTAGTCTAACCTGCTAGTGATAAAGGCGTGAATTAGCTTTTCTGCATCTTGTTGAGTTAAAAGGGCCGCGACTTTGGCAATGTTTCTCAAGTGGAAATAGGCTGTCTGAGTAACTTTACTGATATGGGGCTTAAAACTTAACTCTGCATCTAAGATGACACGAGGCTTGTTACTTTTGGTTTGACCTGGTGTGCCAAGTTCCCCAGATTACTAAGAATAATATCTCGCTTTAGTTTTGGTCCAACCAGAAGTACCTCTGTTTTGTCATCATTTAGTTTCAAAAGTTTTTGCTCATCCACTGATTAATGGAGGTTAGGCATGCAGTGAGGGAGCAAAGGCCATCTGGGTTAGTTGGCTCCACAGAAAGATACAATTGGGTATCATCTCGTGAGCTGTGGAAGTTTACATTATGCTGACTTATGACGTTTCCCAATGGGAGCATATATAGAGAAAATAGCAGGGGACCAAGGCAGCTCCCCTGGGCCACACCAAAAGGCAAGTCATGTTTTTCAGATACATGATCTCCTAGACTGATATAAAAATCTCTGCCAGTAATGTAGGTTTGAAACCAGTTTAGAGCATTATCAGAGAGACCCACCCACTTTGCAAGGCGGTGAATTAGGATGCTATGATCAATGGTGTCAAATGCCGTGACTCAAATCCAGAAGAATAAGGATTGAGACTTTGTTTGAGTCGGTAGCTAGTCTGAGATCATTGACTATCTTTACTAGAGCCGTTTCTGTGCTGTGATTTGATCTAAAACCTGATTGGAATTTTTCAAGGATACTGTTTTCGTTGAGGAAGGTATTTAACTGATTGCAAACAACTTTTTCAAGTACTTTGCTCAAAAACGATAGATTTGATATAGGCCTGTAGTTGCTCAGATTGGTATGGTCAAGTTTTGACTTTTTAAGTAAAGGTTTCACAACAGCGGTTTTAAAAGCAGTTGGAAATATACCTGTTTCTAATGAGGTATTTATTACCTTGAGAAAAAAAGGAGCTAAGCCTTCATATACTTTTTGAGGAATGTAGTAGGGATTGGATCTAAAACACATGTTGAAGAGCCGGTTTGAGTTATAATTTTACCAAGCTCAGATTGAGTAATAGTGCTAAAGGACCTTAATTTTGGGGGCTGTTTTGGGTGTACTATCAAACATATTACTTGTGTTACCAATAGCCTCCCTTATAGAAATGACTTTGTTTTTGAAGAAGTCTGCAAATTCTTCAGATCTTAGAGAGGATGCCTGACTGAGTGTGTCAAAAGGTGTTTGATGCAATAGCCTATCAATGGTAGAGAACAACACCCTAGAGTTTCTACTGTTTTCAGCAATTACCTTAGAGAAGTGGTTCCTCCTCTCATTCGAATAGCTCTATTATAATTTGCAATTTTTTCTTTTTAGAATGGCACGGTGAACCTGTAACTTAGTTTTTCTCCATGTTCTCTCAGCTTTCCTACATGATCTTTTTAGATCATGGATATTTTCGTTCATCCAAGGTGTCAGTTTGCTACAGGGCCTTTTTTTTTTCTTTAAGGGTGCCACTCTGTCAAGCAGAGCGCCTAATTCACGATTAAGAGCCTCTACCATTTGATCAATGGGATGATGTAAAATATCTAAATTTATGGAGTCTATAAGAGCTATGAACTGCTGTTCTGCTCTAATGTCCAAGAGTCGCGATTTGATTGCAATTTCGGGATGAATTTTTGGAGTATGTAGTACAATATTAAAAGATACACAATGATGATCAGACATATTTATATCATTTACTGATAAGTCTGTGACTTCTATCCCTCTGGAAATGACTAGATCGAGGGTGTTGCCAAGGTTGTGGGTGGGTCCTGTAACATGCTGCTTTAGCTCTAAACTGTCCAACACATTAAGGAACTTACTGGCTTTAGCATCAGTTGTCTTATTGACATGAATATTGAAGTCGCCATTTACAATTATCCGATCATAGCTAGTGATGATGAGCGACATAAGTTCAGAAAACTGGTCGAGAAAGCCAGTCCATAGTTTAGAGGGCGGTATAAGGTTAATAGAAGTACAACTGGGTCAGCCTTCAGAGTGAGGGCAATATACTCAAAGGAAGTTTAATTCAGCCAAAGTTGACTCGTGTGCAACTATATTTGTTTGAGAGAATGGAGGCAATTCCACCACCTCGTTTGCCTTGTCTAATTGAGTGGAAGAAATTATAATTTGGGGGACAAGTCTCAACAAGAACAGCAGCTGTCTGAAGTCAGCCAGGTTTCAACAAGAAACAGAAAATCCAATTTTTTTCACTAATAAAATCATTGATTGCAAAGGTTTTGGTAGTAAGTGCACCTATATTTAGTAAACCCATGTTAGCTGAAAATGCCTCTGGCTTTTTGAGGAATATGCTGAGGTATGGAAAGAATATTTGTTAGGTTTCTAGTTTTAAATTTGTCTTTTCTTTTTTACTATACGTTGGGTAGAAATCAACGTTGGAATAGAACTATAAGCATAAGTCATGCTATTGCATGACACAGCTTGATCTATGGTAGTAGTATTGTATGTTACCCTGCAGAAAACATTCTCAGACCCATCCACATGTATAATGCCATTCGAATCAATACCTGGGGCGGAATCTGTAATATTTTCTACAGAATGTCAATGTCTCAGTGTGGACGCTTATGTTGTCAGAGAGTAGCCTGGCTCCATGTTGGTTTGGGTGGAGACCATCACGCTTCAGCATACTGGGCCTCTCCCAGAACAAGCCCCAGTTGTTGACATAGGGGATGCTTAGGGAAGCGCAGTAGCGTTTGAGCCAGGTGTGGAGATCGAACAGTCTGGACCATCTCTCAGCACCTTTTCTGTGCCCATCAGAGTGGTGATGAGAGTTTTGTAGTTTTCCTGCAGTGCTACTGACTGCTTATCTCTGATGTCGTTAGGCCCCGGGTAATGCGATGATGTTGTTGACCTTGGTGTGGCGGGCCAGGATGCTTGGGAGTTTCTGCTGGATGTCAAGGACCTTGGCACCAGGGAAGCAGTAGACCTTGGAGGGACCGCTACATGATGGGGGAATGCAGAGGTCTCTAACCATGGAACTGCCGATGACCAGGGTGGAGGTTGATGAGGTCCGGGGAGGGGGGGGTCGGGGGGGCGCCGACTTTGAGGAGGGACCAGGATGGTTGTCTCGGGGCTGGAGGGGCTCCTCATCCCTCGGTCAGAATGGCATAGCGATTTTCCAGTCGTATAGGTTGGGCTGGGCCTGAGTGCCGTCCGGACCGTCTGCCGTGCTTGTGATGCTTGCTTCTACGCCATGGCTCAGGCTGGTGTGGAGTGGAGCTGGCCAGCAGAGCAGGCTTGGTTCTCAGCAGAGGCCGGGGAGAGGCAACAGGGACAGAAGTTGCATTAGTGCATGGCATGGTTAAAGTATTGGAGGACAGAGTGAAATCAGGGCATCTGGCATTTGTATGTGTAAGAGAGGTAACGTTACTTACGGAGAGAAAGGTGTCGAGGAACTGTTCATCCTTCTCAATCTGATGGAGGGTCGCTATTCTGGCTTCGAGTTCCACTATCTTTTCGCTGAGAAGGACGCATGAGTCGCAGCCTGGTGCACAGCTGAGGGGAGGCATCGTGTCGCGGCGAGGGCTCGCCGGTGTCAACTGTTTTTTAAACGTTTGTTTGCTAGTTGGCTAGCAACAGCGATATCGTGCAGTTCCTTGATAACTCGAACACAGGTAGCGGGTAAGTAATCTGAGAAGATCTCACTTTTATATTGAGTCACTAGTTTTGAGAGACGTTAGAAGGAATTTGATGCTTTCTTCTTCCAGATATCGTTTCCTTGGCCCGGTATTATTTGCAGCCCTTGATACTGGCTTAACGTTTAACGTTAACGTTTGACAGAAAAGTTTGGCGATCAAGGTTATAGAGTCCGATAATCCAAAGCCTCGAGCAACAACAGTTTATGCAGGAGTTTGTTCACGAGATATAATCGGTAGCCAGTAAATCCGTAGAAAGTAGATGGTAACAAGGAGATTTAAGATAGATAAGTTTGGAAGTTTAGGTAGTTACATACGGAGCACGCCGACCGGAACCGGAAGTATCACCTGTGAAGTGATTCCGCGCATTGTGTTTCATCACATGCAATAGTGTGCATAATTGTATGCTTTTGGAATACTACACATTTCTCTCTTTAAATCAACACATTTGCAGCTGAAGTAAATATCTCAAATCTGTGGGGTTGTGAGCGTGGGAGAAAAAAAAATAGAGGGGGGAGGAAGGAGATAGCCTCAGGTGCGTCAGTGTGAAAAGCCTTCGCTATGAAACACTCTAGGCTCTTTTCTCCATTTCCCCACGCAACACTATTAGGCCAAGTGTTCCTGCACACAGTAAGTCACACTTTAGTGGTAAAACAGGAGGCATGTAAAATGTTCCTTTGGTTAGAGCTGCAGACCTCTGCTTTTGTGGCACTCACAGTGTTTTTTTAAAAGCATTGAGCATAATGCTGAAGGAAGCCACATCCATTCCACTGACATTCTAGATTTCTAGATTTCTGCTTCAACTTTTAAAGGAAACATATGTAAGATTGTTGCCAAAACTGGTACTGCAATCACTTTCAAATTACGGTAGAGCGGTGTATCCCCTCCCCCTCCTCCCTGACTCTAGGTTGCCAACCCGGATGCCGAAACACTACTGACTTCGTGATTAGTAGATAGGTGGAGGGTGGCGCATCAGGCCAAAACACAACATGACATGACAAAACACAACATCAACATCAGTTGAGGCAAAGTCCTTTTAGGCAAGTCCCTCCACTCGGCGGCCATATACCAACGTTTTATGGGCACTCATCGGGCACAGTCTTTGGGTCGAACTCAATGCGCGCAAGGCTTCACGACACCAATCTTGCTCCAGCGGCGAGATCACAACACATGATTGGCACGATGTCTTCACAACACACCATATGATTGGCTCAATGTATTCCCATCACACCACATGATTGGCTCAATGTATTTACATGTCGACGTTTTGCCGAGGAAGGGGTGGGATATGTGTAGACAACGGCCATATTGGCGTGACAAACTAGCTCATGTATTTCTATGGAGTATTTTTTGAGTGCTGTGTCTCCACATTAGAAAGTCTCTGGTTGAGGGCTGCAACTTTACTTTTTAAATGACAATATCCTGGCCGGACTACTATTGGACTTTTGGACCCACAATGGCTGTCTTGCACTACTCCACTACTCCACTTGCACTACTCCACTTGTACACTTGCACACTTTGCAACTTGTTGTTGTTGTCCTGTTGTCCTGAAAACACTTTTGAACACACTTCTGCTGCTCTTACATAACTTGCACCACTATGCCACTTGCATACTTAGGTCAAACAGAACTACCTCAGCCATTTATTGGCCTGACTTTTGCACTATTATATTGACTGTCTACTGTATGCACAATTGCACAATTTCAACCAAATTTTGCTGCTCTTATTTCTTCATTGTATGTGCCTTCTTATTTACTTTTTATATTGTTTACTTGAATATTATGTTTGTCTGTGGACCTAATTGGTTAAAATATGTCTTGTCTCCACCGTGGGATAGTGGGAAACGTAATTTCGATCTCTTTGTATGTCTTGACATGTGAAGAAATTGACAATAAAGCAGACTTTGACTATTGTCAGTGATATAAGTATTTGAAATGAACATGATTTCTTAATGTCTAGTGACATATTAGGGCCATTTTATTTATTTAATTGAAATACATTTCTTACATACGGTTCCTTCAAGGATTCTAAAGGCCCTTCACATTGGTGGCAACATAAATGTGGTGCACTCCGCTTTTGACGTTCAGTTACTTAGATTCCATTGTTTTCAATACACCCCGCACACCACCACTGAACTATTTCGCCACCGCCATTTAGATTATGATTCGGTTCTATTTTTGTCTGCAGTGCTCAATAAAATCCATTCTTGTCAGGCTTGTCAGTTGAACATTTTAGCAATGGTGTATGTGGGCAAGTGACATAAAAGTGCCGGCGCACTCTTGGTGCCTTACTAAGATCAAGGTGCACTGCTGAAATTAATCTGAAACAGAACTCTGTAAGTACAACCACTGCAGGATGTGACCATTGAATGTGTTCCATGATGATGTTGCAGTGTTGAATTTTGCTTCTTGGGCGGAGTGATTTGCAGACAGCACCTGAAAAGCTCCGGTGTTACTTCTTCAAGGAGAAGAAGAGGAGCCGTGCTTTGTGTGTCATAAGAGCACCACATTATGTGTTTTATATTCCCCATTCAGACCTGTCTGTAGATGCATTTCAGATACAAAAACCTGTGCCTTGCACATTGACTTGCACTTGTCTTTCCCTCCCATTTTTGTTGGACATTCTTTTCCCCATTTTTCCCTTCCCCAGAGAACTCCATTGAAATCCTGCAATCAGTGTTTGTACAGCGCTATGAAAATATGACTGACGGGAGGAAATGAGATTCTGACATGCAGGAAACTGCACTGGGATATTGCTCTATTCGGCTCCATTCCCACCGCAGTTGCATTGTTTGTCAAAGCTGACTCCATCTCACCTGAGCAGGGATCCATTATCAGCATTCAGCACCATTATTCACACTCGTGTGTGTGTGTTTGTGTGTGTGTGTGTGTGTGTGTGTGTGTATGTAGTGTGCTTATGTGTGTGTGCGTAGAGTGTTTATTGTGTTTTGAATGCATTTGTGCCAGTGTACATAAATTTGTATGAATGTGAGTGTGTGTGTATGTGTGTCTGTCTGTGTGTCTGTGGTTGCATGCATATAACTGAATATACCTTCAAACATATGTGTTTGTGTGTGTGTGTGTGTGTGTGAGAGAGTGTGTGAATGTGTGTGTTAGTGTTTGTGTGTGCATATGTGTATACACATTGACTGAGATTGATGAGGCAGGAGATAGTACAACAATATTCCTTCCCACTCCTCATCTCCCTGCTGTCGTCACTTATGTCTGAGTTAATATCTGGCCTTTCACTCTGAGCCTGCGGTGTTAGCCCACCCATACTGGCCGGCTGAGAGCTAATGTGCAAATAGCCATATCATCATTACAAATGGTCATCTCCTAATGTCTGCTGCTTCCTGTGCGAGGAATCCGTAAGAGACACAACCTGTGCACTTCTGTGCCTGAAGGGGGCAGTGTTGTCATTCAGATGAAAGATGCCAAAGTGAAACAGAGAGAGAGAGAGGGGTGGAGATGGAGGGAATGAAAACGATGGGAGATTATACCCGGGAGAAAGAAAGAAATGGAGAGATATACGAAAGAGAGAAAGGACTGAGAGAAAGAGGGTGCTGATAGAAAGGCAGGGTTACCGTCTTTGAGGAGAGATGGAGAGAGAGGGGAAGAGTGGAAGAGAGAGAGTTGAAAAAGAGGGAACATAGAGACTTCCAACTGAATGTCTGTTATGAATGACAGGGAGTGAAAATGATCTGCGTTTAGGGAGACTTCCTAGACTCAGTCCCCTGCAGTGGCATCATTCACACCACACATGCACACACACAAAATGTGAAAAAAGAAGGGGCCGCACACAAGGGCTGTATAATATCAAAAATGTAATCAAATGTTATCACACACACACACACACACACACACACACACACATAGACACAGTATGGGAGTGAATCACAAGCCCAGCCTTATTATGCCCCACACAGAGATGGCTCTCTGTTCAGAATGAATACCAAGAGAGACACACAGAGAGAGGATGATGAGAAGATAGAGAGAGAGAGAGAGAGAGAGAGAGACAGAATGAGAGGTAGGGAAGAAAGGGAGGAGGAGGAGAAGAAGGCAGAAAGAGAAAAAGAGATGACAAAGTCGAGAAAGACACAAGATGAAGTGGACAGAGATAGATGAATAAAGAGAGAATGAAAAGGTGAAGAGGAGAGGATGAGGGTGAGACAGCAAAAGAAAGAGAGACAGAGAGAGGGGATGAAAAGTGGGAAAAAAAGAAAGAAATAGACAGTGAAAGGTTGATAAAGAGAAAGAAAAACAGGACAAAAGACGGGAAGAATGACAGCTTGAGAGACAGAACAGGTGGAGGATAGACAGACAATAGAGAAAAGGGTGATGAAAGGAGCCAGGAGGGAGGGAAGGGGGGACAGAAAGAAAGAAGAGAAGGAGTGTAGAGAGAAGGAGGTGATGGTGAGAAGAGGTGGAGGTGGACAAGGGGTGTGCGATAGAAAGAGAGAGAGCAGAATAGAAGCGGGAGGAGAGAAGAACAGGGAGGAGAGAAGAACAGACAGCACAGAGAGAGAGAGAGAGAGAGAGAGAGAGAGAAGGGTTAGGTGAGAAGAACAGACAGAGAGAGAGAGAGAGAGAGAGATAGAGAGAGAGAGAGAGAGAGAGAGAGAGAAGGGTTAGGTGAGAAGCAGAGACAAGACAATGAGAGGGGGAGGGGTGGGGGGGGTGGTGAAAGAAGAGATGGACAAGGAACTCCAAAACAGAAAGATAAAGAAAGAAAGAAAAAAATATATAGAGAGAGGGATAAAGAGAGACATGTCACAGAACTGAATGCATGATAATGTCGCTGTCATCATTGGCGGTGTGTGTGATGTGTGTGAGAGAGTGTGAGATGAGCGACTCTTGTATTCTTCTCGCTGCAGTGCACTTGTGTGTGTAAAAGTCTGTCTGATGGTTGCTGTGTGTCTGCCTGAATACAGTATGTATGTGTGTGTGTGTGTGTGTGTGTGTGTGTGTGTGTGTGTGTGTGTGTGTGTGTGTGTATGACTGGCAGGAGAAGCCGGCAGAGAGACAGAGGCTGAAGTGCGTGTCGGTACTTCAGAGCAACGCCAAGCACCTACCTGAGACATGACAGACATGTGCTGTGAGACAGCACAAATCACTAGCATGTGGACGCCAGCCTATCCTGATGTGACAGGTCGCGTAGACCAACGCTCTGTCTGCGGATCTATGTTCTGTGTGTGTGTGTGTGTGTGTAGCATTAAAGCCCTTCATGTACAGATCAGATTGTTCAGTAGGTATGTTTGGAAATGGACATGTGTGTGTGTGTGTGGGTGTGTACCGTATATATGAGAGTATGTGAGTTTGTGTGTGGAAAGTATTCTCTCTGCATTTAAACCCTTAATGTGTGCACATATTTTTCAGAAATATGCATGCAAATGCTGCTGTGTGTGTGTGTGTGTGTGTGTTGTGCTCCTGAGGCCCAATTCATCTTTAAATAGAAATGTCAGTGGTAATGGGGTGTGTGAGGGAGAAGTTGCCATTAGCAGCTGCATGAGGCTCCTTGGTAAGCCTTTCCTGTAAACTACATCATTAACGTCTATAACCCAGCCCAGTGGAAGCACCAGCCACACACACACACACACACACACACACACACACACACACACACACACACACACACACACACACACACGCACAGCCTGTGGATGAGTTGGCTTTAACCACCAATTGTCCAAAATCCATTGCTGTCAAGGCCACTGCTGGCCAGTGTCATTTCATATGGCACTGAGAATGTGAGGTTGGGTGGGTTTGAGGTGTGTGTGTGTGTGTGTGTGTGTGTGTCTGTGTGTGTGTGTGTGTGTGGGGGTGGTGGTTTAGTAATAGGACCTTTCCTCAATCTCAAGGTCGATGGTGGTCCACGATCAATTCCGGGCATGCCTGATTAACAAATTGGAAAATCGATGGCTGGCGGGTGATAAAAACAGCTTCTCAACTAGAGCGGTCTGTGGCGTGGGAGTCAGGTGGCTCCTTAATGATGAAATAAATGTGAAGAGCAAACCTGGGCAGAATTCACGAGGATGGAGGAGAGAGAAAAGACCTGGACAGAGAGGGAGAGTGGATCCCAGACCAGATAGCAATCCAGATGCATAGAGCAACAATAACACAGTAAGAGAATAGATCTAACCAAGAAGATAGACCCAACGGAGAAGATCAAAATGGATCTAAAAGTAAATCAAAGAGTAGATTACTGAATAGATCACATTTCCATGGAACTGGAAAGTAGATTAAAGGTCATAAAATAAAAGATGTGGTCAGAATTTAGAGGCACGTGTTAGAGTTAAGTAGAGTAGATCTTCCTTGGAAGTGTTCACTTTTTAGGGAGAATGGGCTTATAATGTCTTGCCATACACACACTCACATGTGCTCACACAGTAATCCACACACGCGTGCACACACACACACACACACACACACACACACACACGTAGACATACATACACACACACGCACACACCCACATGTGATGTTACCTGTCAAAAACAGCCTCGAGAGAAAACAGCTTATTTTGATCCCCTGAGTGTTCAAGGGATATTGGCTGGCATCTGTTTAAGTGCCCAAACGGTGGGTGACTTCAGGCCACCTAATGTGGAGAGTTCTGAGCCATCAGACTGTCTGAGGCAGCCCTGCTGGTGCCAATCTAACACCCCCACCCACCCCCCTACCAGACTGCAGATGAAGGGTGGAGTAGAGAGGGCGACGGTGTCGGAAGCGTGCGCCTCACTGAGCACCTTCTCAGTCAGATAATCACCAAAAACAAAGAAATAAACAAACAGACAACAGACAAACATCCAAACGATCTGGGGGTTGGTGTTGGCAGGTAGTGTGTGTTTGTGTGTGTGTGCGTGTGTTGATGAGGGGTGTTGGTGGTGGTGGTGGTGGTGGTAGGGTAACAGCCAACAGCATCTCCCTCCTCACGCTCGGCTGCTGATGCGTAACCGTGGCGATGGCGGCGGCAGAGGCACGTAAACAGTGGGTGAGGAGCTCTGTTTCCGGTCGGCCGGGCAATTCAATTACAGCTGATTTAGCCTGTCCCGGCAAAAGCAGACCTCTCTCTCTCTCTCTCTCTTACTCTCCCTTCCTTCCCCTCTCTTTCTTACTTGCTCTCTCTCTCCCTCTCTCAAGGGCCTCTGGGTAATGGCTTTCATGGTGAATGGCATCACCGGCAACTCGGGGTGACACTTTGTGCGACAAGCCGCTCTGGTGGCGCCAACCTTTCCCAGAGATGGGTGGGTGGGTGGGCGGTTGGGGGCTCAGCATCACCGTGACGATGACAGCTCATTGACCCTCTGGGGGCCAGATAAACGGAGCATGCACTGATCTGATTGGAGGAGAAGAATCAGGCTGGTAAGACGAAACACACACACACATGCACACACACGACAGCCTTAACGTCACTGCTGAACTTATTATACCATTATATTATATTACATTATATTATATATACCAACACAGTTCTATATTATCCTATACCAACAGTTTCATATTATCCTATACCAACACAGTTCTATATTATCCTACACTAATACTAACACAAATACTAGTAAAAAGAAGTCGGCAAAAATAAGTTAAAATCCTTGTGCTAGTAATTGGGAGGATTTCCACTAAGGTCAGACCTCTTATGAGCATGTGCATGACTCCTAAAAGAAAAAACTTCATGCAAAACTTGTGATCATTCTTTACAGTGAGTAACAATGCTTTTCCTCCGCTGGATGATACATAACACACTCACAAATGCACACACACACACACACACACACACACACACACACACACACACACACGTGCACGTGCATGTAGTGAGGGGTTGAACACCTGGAGCGAATGAACCTGTTTTAAGCGATTGGAGTCTCAGGGATGGAGAGTGTGTGAAATGTGAATCCCCCACTTACCTCTGCTTCTTTGTTTTGAAGTGAGGAGTCACGTAGAGCAAACTGTCACACGTTAACCCTATGCAGACAGTCGCCACTTAAGAACAAAGTATTTATTTATTTCTCAAGCTCGCTGTGAAAAAACACTTCACAAACACCTAAAAAAACAACCCATGAATTATGGATCAGAAAATCCTGGCAGTGTTTGGGTAAAAGCTGTTGATTAGATGTGAGTTCTCTCTCTCTCTCTCTCTCTGTCTCTCTCTCTCTCTCTCTCTCTCTCTCCCTCTCTCTCTTTCTCCCTCTCTTTCACACACACACATACAGACACACACACACACACACACACATAGCACACTATAGTGAATACACAGCATCTGCTCCTCCTCTTCAATCTCAACCTGGCTTTTGATGTCCCTCGCTTCATCTCTCTCTCTCTCTCTCTCTCTCTCCATCCATCCCTTTCTTCCTTCCCCTCCTCCCCATGATTCTGCACTGTCAGCCTGTATGCTGACAGGTGAGAAGGCTTCTCTCCAAGTCCTCCCCCCCAATCTAATTCAGCATGGCAGACTGCATGTGATTGTGCTTATGCATTAAAGCATCTGCCTTGTGCCTCTGCAGGCTTTTCTGGCACCGGAGGACTTTTGTCTTCCTAAGCGTCAAGGTGCCTGGAGTCATGTCGCCCTGTAGTGCTGATGGCGGCAGCAAACAATCTGTTGGAAATATTCATTCTAGAATTAGCTATTGATCCTGTATTGGATTAGTGAGTGAGTGAATGCGTGTGTGTGTGTGTGTGTGTGTGTGTGTGTGTGTGTGTGTGTGTGTGTGTGTGTATTTGGTAAAATATGATGTGCATCTGTGAGAGTCTGTTTATGCATCTATACATTCTGCGTGTGTGTGTTTATGCATGCAAAAGTGTGTGTGTCAAAAGGTTTGATTGTCTGTGTGTGAGTGTGTGTGTGTGTGTGTGTGTGTGTGTGTGTGCGTGTGTGTGTGTGTGCGCGTGTGTGCAGTGTGTGTGACTGCAGTGGGTGTCCACCCCTCATCCACCCCCACCTCCCCTCATCCACCCCAGGAGACATGGGCTCCACATCAGCCCCTAGAATAACAGCCCCCACCATCAGCTCCAAGCCGAGAGGCCGCTTGGAATAATTAACGCTTGTTCTTTTCAAGAGCCAGACCCTTTCGTCAGTCAGAGCTTCGCCAAATGAAAAGCCTCGCATTTTAAAAAAAAAAAACAACGCTGAATGTGATTGAAGCTCTGAGGACGGCAGAACAAACAAATATCTGAACATAAGTGAACATAAAACAGGGCCAGCCAAACGCTTGCACGGTCGGCCATTGATTTTATTAATGTGGGTCCTCTCTCCCCGGAGTGCCTGTCTTTCTGGTTCGCTAAGTAATGGGACATAGTCTGCAGGTGTGCTAATTAATTGCTCATTGTCGGAGATGGTCAGAGACGGAATGCTTAAGCGGTGGCTTCGATAAGCGTTTCACTCTCTGAGAGCGGCCCTTTGTAAGGGATAGGACGACAGAAGACATTAATGATTTTTACCATATATCTCCAATGGATCTTTCAACTGCTCCTCTCCAAACGTTACACTCATCCTGTTATCATTATGAAACATTTGTATGAAAACATTTTGTCACTTGTCATATTCACTGTTGCACTTTATTCTTGCACTGTTGGACTTAATCATTTGCACCATCACCATGACACTTACTCACACAGAGCACCTTACCTTACTATGCACAGAGAATCACAGGCATGCCTCAGTCAGTGCAAGCGCCTCATGAATAATCACCCACTATGTGGATACTGTTTTTAAACTTGATTTAGATTTTGTGTTATTTAGTATAATTTGTATTTTAGTATATTATTTATCTTCTACTGTCCTTATTGCTTAGCTGTGTTTTTTATATTATATACTTTTAATTACTTTTTCTGCTGTTAGTGAATGTGGGTGTGATGTCTTTATGCTATTGAGACTTTGAATTTCCCCTTGGGGATCAATAAAGTATCTATTTATCTATCTACTGTATCTATCTATCTATCTATCTATCTATCTATCTATCTATCTATATTCACACGGGTTAGTGGTTTATTACAAGTCATGTGGTGAAGAATGCGTATCAAAGTATTGGATTATTATTATGACCGCCGCGCAGCGAAGCCCGGGACACTGAAAGACCGGGGTAGACAAAACTTGGTGGGCATGTAACCCCATATGGATAGCATGGAACCATCGTTTTTCGTTTTGATCTGTAGCCCCCATCGCTGGACTGCACCCCGAAAGGAGGGTAGGGCAGACACAGTTTTCTGTGAATATCTCGAGAACCGTAAGGTTTAGGAGGACCATTATTTTTTTGTATGTTGATCTCAAGGGGCCATGTCAACGCATTCCATAACCACTCATTTCATGTATAAGCGCCACCTAGTTAAACACAAAAAGTAAAAATGAGGTGGTGTAATTGAAGGTATCTGTGACCTAACATAGTCAAAACTGCACGAAATTGGAAGTGTAGGATCATTATGACACCCTCTGTATGCACGCCAAGTTTTGTGGAATTCCGTTCATGGGGGGCCACACAATAAATTAATTTATGTTACTATACACCAACTGGTCTGTAGGTGGCCGGAGACAGTTTTCTGTGAATATCTCGAGAACCGTAGGGCCTAGGAGGTCCACCTTTTTTTTGTATGTTGGTCTTAAGGGGGCATGTCAACCCATCCCATTACCACTTATTTCATGTATAGCGCCACCTAGTTAAAAATTAAAAAGCATAAAATTAGGTGTTTTCATCTCAATGTCTCTGGCTGACAAGGTCAAAACTGCACAAAATTAAAAGTGTAGGATCATTATGACACCCTCTGAATGCATGCCAAGTTTTGTGTACTTTCGTTCATGGGGGGCCTTACAATAAAATAATTTATGTGTACATTTAGTGACGTACACCAACAAGGATTCCCGGGACACTGAAAAGACGGGGTACACAAAACTTGGTGAGCATGTACCCCCACATGGATAGCATGGAACCGTAATTTTTTCGTTTTCATCTGCAGCCCCCGCTGGACTGGACCCCCAAAGGAGGGTAGGGCAGACACAGTTCTCTGTGAATCTTTTATGGTATGTTGGTCTCAAGGGCCCACATAAACCTGGCTCATAATCACTCATTTGTGATTTGCCCCCGTAAAAAAATGAAAATCAGTAGGATTAAAAAAGCCAAAATAAATATTCATCATCGTCATCATGGCTGCATTTTCAGTATTGGCGAAGTAGTCGTTTGTCCACTAGATGGCGATCGTTGCAGTGAGGCGTAATTTTGTTGGAAGTTAAAGGGGTTGGAAAAAACAATGGGCCTTCATACAAGGACTGTAATTTACCGCAGCTTAACATCTAATAAGGATAGGGACGATGTTCACATGAAGTGTAATTCCATTTCTTCTTGAAGCGAAATAAATCTGAGGATGTTTATCGGACATGCTTGGTTTTTACTGCAGGATGCGTTAATCTTGTAATATCAATAAGGACCTAGGTAATGTTACCGTTAGCGTTGGTTGAGTGATGGAGGCATTTGATTTATTGCATTTGTAGAAAACTATAAATGCGGTTATACCAAGCAAATGTATAGCAGCACTGTTTGTATCTTTCGACTGTCATTTATTGCACGTGCTACAAAATCATTCTGTGCAATGGAAGATTTACCAACGTTACACCGGTCTGATGCAGTTTTGCCTATACATGAGACTGAGACTGAGGCCTGTTTATTTTTTGTTTTAAGTGCGTGCAGGGTGTGAGAGGGGAATCGATGTGCTTTGATTACAGCTTGGTAGTTGTAGTCTGTGAAATTAAAAAGCGTGTGTGTGAAGTATCCAAACAATGACACCTTCATTTCATTATGGCTGTTTTAGCAAAACACCTTAAGCTACTGTGTAGTAGGTCCCATTTAGAAGTGGCTACTTCATTTTGCTTTCCTTGACTCATGGAGCTGCGTGAATGTTATTACAACTTTTCGCCAACGATATGACAGTTTAAGTCCGCTTGATACTGTAAAGCGAAGCCATTGGTTTCCAAAGGAGATTTTATTTGTGTCGTTAGCATAGCCTATTGACAATTTATGTTGTCAATAGGCCTACCTTATAATCCTACCTGTAGCTTAGGGAAGCTAACAACTTTCTATTAGGATCTAGTTTGTTAGTTACCGTTTTGTCATAACTCCCTGATGCATTTTGCATTTAGAATAGCCAGAGCGTGTATATCTCAATCGGAAAATTAAACAATATCGGGTGCCTATGGACTAGGCTGGGTGAACCCAGCCTGATCTGCGGGCTATTTATTTTTTGATTTCTTAAAAGATTGAGCTTGGTCTGATGAAAGCCAGACTAGCCATGGACCTCAGTTAAAAACAATGCAAGGGAACATGAATCAGCCTATATTTGCATTCAACAATAACGGACAAAAGCTCTTCAACTTTGGCCCGTTAAAAATGTGTATGAACAGTCTAGCGACGATTTCATCAAGGCCCATTTGGACATGTCAGTTATTTGCACCACTGGTTAGATGTAAAACAGCACTTCGTTTCAGACTAGGCTACTGTTACTTAATTTGTGCATTAACAATAACGTTTCAGACTACTGTTACTTAATTTGTGCATTGACAATAAAGTATTACATGAACTAAAGATGACTAAAATCTTATGTAGAAGAAGAAACATTCACAAAAAATCCATCCATCCAAAATGACCTTTGTTTTTGATAGCTGTTGAAAACGGCATGGAACTGACAGAGATGTTTTTGTTTATAAATACATAAAAAATAAATAAATAAATAACATTATGCTGATACCTTTTGCTTTTCCCAAATACAATGTAGCCTACAGGTGTAAGTGACCTTTCATCAATCCAGTTGCAATGGATGAACTGTGATGAACTGCCCTACTTGTGATTGTTTAGAGATTTTAAAGGTTTTATAACAATTCTACATCTTCTTTGGCTATTCTACAATCTATTCACCTTTTCAGCACCAGTAGGGTATTTTCTGTGCAAGACACACACACTCAGGCATGCCAAACAAGCATACACAAAAGTTTCAAGAGTGGGGGATGGAGTAAAATATGGAGACAAATTGAAGTGTGATTTATTTTCGCGGAACGGATGTACAGGACTGAGCGGCGGTCATATTTTGTACCGCTATGCGGTACATCTAGTTAGTAGTATTTATTATTAGATGATATACTGTATTGTGATGATCAAATTTTATATGCGCTTTCACATTTGTAATATTAGAATACATACATGCACATCTGACACTTGATAATTGTTTGAAGCATTTGTCGCATTTAAAATGCCAATTTTGGAGGCTTACAGTATCTCATATTAACCCAAATGCCAGATTTTATAAATAAATCCTAAATATCAGAGAAACATCTACAAAACAATGCTTGGGCACATTTGCAACATTTTCTAAATGTCAGAAAAAACAGCATTTATGAACAGTGGAAAACTTTTTGACATT
>NC_063209.1:10535978-10540978 GCF_017589495.1 Alosa alosa | reverse complement strand
ACACGCCTCTGTTCCTGAGAAATCCCAAGCTAAACAGTGGCTAGTTTTCATCAAAATCCCTGTTTTTTTTTTCTAGAAATGGAGATATTGCGTCTTTTATGACCTGAGAAGTCTTGCCTGCAAAGTTTCTGGGAAGAGATCTAACGAGACCTGCCACCTAGTGATAAACCCACGAGAATAAATGACCTGATTTTGACCTGGCGTGCATGTCACTGATAGGCTAATCAGTGACTGATTCGAAACAAAGCGGCAACCATCAAAAGCCGAGTTAAGATCAAACGTCCAGATAAAATGTCCAGATCTTGCGTTTTCATGAGTTCAATCGTCATATATTTCATTTCCATTCATCACAGAGTTCCCAAAGTCACATATAAGGTGTGTTAGAGTGTCTAGTTTCGTAATTAAAAAAAAAGCTAAAAACGTAATGTTACTTTTTTGGCACTCAATGAGTTAAAAGAAATATTTTCTGTTTTCTGCTGTAGTGCTGCCTGCTATAGTTCTGCTCCATACATTAACTGCTGTGAAGGATGGAGTGTAATGATGCACTTGGTCTATGTAGACTAGATAATATTAAATATTATATCCAGGTTTGTGCTTGCAGACACCAAAATACTATTTCCAAACATTTAGCTTAAGGGTAAAGCATTATAATAAAAAAATGTGTGTGTGTGTGTGTGTGTGTGTGTGGGGTGCAGTATCGTGTTTGGACGTGAACTTTTTAATTATCTTTTATGGTGATTTTTGCCATCAAGCCTTGGGGAGAGTTGTGGAAACAATTACAAGTTTGTTTGTGTTATTCTTATCAGCACCAATGAACAGCCTCTGGGGTTTACAACTAGTAGTCTGTACTCTTTTCCCTCTTCCACACTCCCCCTCTCTCTCTTTCTCTCTCACCCTCTCTCTCTCTCTCTCTCTTTCTCTCTCTGTATGAAGCCTGCCTAGCTTCTGGGGCTCACAACTAGTAGTCTGCTCTTGTCTTTTTTTCCTTTACCTTTTTCTCTCCTTCGCTCTCAGAAGACAGGGGGTCTTCTCATTTGTTTTATCCCCCTTCATCTCCATCTCTCCTACATCTTCTTCTATTGTTGAAGGTCTCTCTTTCTCTCCTTCTCTTTCTTTCTCTCTCTCTCTCTCTCTCTCTCTCTCTCTCTCTCTTGCTCGCTGCAGCACCAATGAACAGCCTCTGGGGCTTACAACTAGTAGTCTGCACTCTTCTTTTCCCTCTTGCTCCCTCTCTCTCTCTCTCTTTCTCTCTCTCTCTCTCTCACACACTCTCTGTTGATTCTGTCCACAGCTTGCCAGCATACTGAAGAGAGGGATTATAACATAAGTGTCCTTCAATTATCCCTCGGGATGTCATTCATTAGACACACACAAATACAAATCTAAAAATGCTACGATGCTTATCATAATTGACATGCCCAGACACACTTCTTCTTGCACACATACAGTACACACACACACAGACACACACACACCTTTACAAGTATGTTTGCACATGCTTGTGCTCACTTGTGTGTAACTGGTTTGTGTGTTTGTTTGTTTGTTTATACATGCGTGCAAATATATGTCTGTACGTGGACAAATAGTACTGCATTTGTTTGTACATTTATATTCTGTGTACAAGTGAGTATGTTTATCAATATATACTAATACCATTATATACTACACCACTCAGAGGCGTGACGTGACAAGCTGTGCACCAGCGGCAAACATGCGTGTGTGTGAGAGAGAGGGGAAGTGTATGTACATACTGAGACTCTTACTTTCTCCCCCATGTTTCAGGCCTGAGAGTCACACTGAATATTCCCATTGGCTTCCAGTGGAGACTATTTCTGTGGTCTCATCACGAAAAACGGTAATATTATGTGTTGCCACCACAGATTTCGCTCTTAGGAGTTCGTGTTCATTTTACAGATTTCTGTGAGATCAGGTTTCACACTGACACGAGACACTCATTAACAAGCCGCAGAGCGCACGCCCACATTACACAGCTGGACGAGGGTCCCCATTCCACCGCAAGCCCTTGATCAATTTCGCCCTGAATCTTTAAACATTTAAAGACAGCATTTAGTCTTTCTGTTGGGCTAACAATTTGTTCCTTACCTTACCTGATTTGAGTTAGCTCTGAGTACGGATGTGGACGAGTTTCTTCTAAACCTTTCTTGCACTCTTGAACACGTACACAATGAGAACAGTGAGTGTTGAACTGTCACCCCCTGAAATTAGATTTCTTTTATACAGCTGCTTGGTTTCACAACGTAGCTCCTTTGTGAGCATGTGGCCCAATGCGATGAATGACACGTGAAGGAGAGCTGGAAGGAAGGAAAGATGACTTTGTGACATGCATCCCATTCTAATTATTTAGTCACGGCTTTGAGCACTAACTGACTTCATTAGCAAGCTGTGTGAACACTCAAGCCCACACACACAACACACACACACACACACACACACACACACACACACACACACACACACACACACACACCTGATTAGCCTTGACTATCATTCACCACCAGACATCTTTTGAAATGGTCACTTACTGAGATCTCTGCTCTTACAGTAAATAGAGTGTTGATTGGTTAGTCTTCATCTCACATCTCAAACCAATAGAAAGTTTTAAAAGTTTGAAGTAATTTATTTTACATACACAAGCAGCAGCTATGGTGCTGGAGAGCTTTACATAAGCAGTAGCTATACTGTTGAAGTTGCTGTGTTGTGCTGAAGGTGCTCTACTTTTCACTGTGTTAGCATAAATGCTAATGCTACTCTATGGCTGGCATCAGTTTAAAAAAACATGATGTGGGATCACACTGGTATATACTGTATTTCTCTCTCTCTCTTACACACACACACACACACACATACATTTCATTAATAAACTATAGCCCCTCTTTGATTTATACAAACAAATTTGATCAATACCTTTACTGTTTTCTGTCTTTTTCTCTCCTCTGAGTTTACGACTGCCAATTACCAGAACTGCTGTAAGTCCCTTCTATGTCATGAGTCCTGCACCGAATCAATATCTCCCTTAGATTAACATAATAAATATACACAACTCTTCACTGACAGGCACTGTGTGTGTGTGTGTGTGTGTGTGTGTGTGTAATAACCAGATTTAACACAAATCCCTCCCATAACACATTTGATATTTCAGTAAATAACTAATAGAGAAGTTGTTTGGCCTGAAAATGTCTGAAATCAGAGTTTTCAGTATGTCTCCAGTACCATTGAAGAGGGAATGCGAAAAGACAGGCATTGCAGTTTGCCATCAATTTCCACTTATTTTGGCTTCAACCCATTTTTAGTCCGAGACTAGAATGGTGTCAAATGTCATTCCCTGTTGGACCATCATTCCTGGCTGCTGACTCCAAAATCAAATCCTGCCAACCACAGTTTATAGGTGGCTTCATAAACCTGAAAGGCAAATAAAAGATGATGGTAGATGAAAAGATTTATGCAGTGTTCGTTTTTTAAAAGTTGACATTTTTGCATAAGAGAGCAGATTGACAGTTCACATTGTCAATCTCTTAAGCGCTCTGGAAAGGAAGGAAGGAAAAGAAGAAAATCACAAAAAATAAAGGACAGAGAAAGAAAGAAGAGAGAGAGAGAGAGAGAGAGAGAGAGAGAAAGAGAGAGAGAGAGAGAGAGATGCCAGAGAGTTCATTGCAATCATAGAGAATGATGACTGCATTCTAAAAGGTTATTATGTCCCGATTATACATTATTTGAAATAGATGAAAGTCTCTCTGTCTTGAGTGAACTTTTAAAGTTATGACTGCTCTTAACTTAAAAACACACACACACACACACACACACACACACACACATGTACACAAAGTCTCTAGACAGCTTTTCTGCATTTCAGCATCAACATTTAGATCAGTGTGCGCGTCCCCATCAGTAACTGACTGAGCCAAGCTCCAGCACACGCCACACTACTTGTCTCTTCTAAAGTGTGTGAGTGGAGGTTGAGCTGTGGAGGAGTGGAGCTTTGAAATGATCTTTCTTTAACTGAGATTGAATTGCATCTGTGGTTGCAAACTGTGGTCGAAACAAAACAATATGCCGCTCAAAAGGATTCCCGGTGTTAGAAACACGCTGGAAGACCTTGGACAGAGGGTATAAACCTGAGGAAATGGTTCATTGATAAAGGAACAATCTCCACTTCTACACAACATGTGTATGAGAAGAAATATGAGAAGGTGGCTTTACAATTCTGTCTTTTCTTCTGCTGTCTCGCTTTACACTCTCTATGCAGTACATCTGATTTGGAAGAAAGACTTCTTTTCTCCTTTACCTGCATTGACCTACAGTATGATCATCCAACCAGTTTGCTTTTCAGCTTGTCAGACTCATAGCTGTTCAAAAAGCATAAACATCAGCCGGTGTGAAAAGCGTCATGAAATTTTGTCATTATTGACTGAGAGCAAAATATTTGTTTAACACAATATAACTTGAGAAGAAGTTGATATTTGGACAGGATTTGATTGGCAGAGCTTTCAGGCACTTTTTCAATCTTTTTCAATATTAAATTCACAACTTGGAATTGTGCAGTGTGGTCCACTAACGCACAGCACAGAGCCCCAGACTCCACCAATGAACTCGCTCCTCCATCCTCACAGCAAACCCCTTTCCGCGGCACACACACCCTCCCCCCTCCATGCAATCCCTTCTCAGAACTCGATTTTTCTCCACAAAGGCCTGAAATGGGTCCAAATGGAGGTACGTGTCGGCCATTTTACGACGTTTGATTGAGAGAGCGTCCATCAATACCTCCCCACAGAACGCATCACGCAAGCGCCATTGAATTAGTTTCCCCCCACGGGGTGGCAGCCAATACCTAATTGCTATTGAGTGTGTGTGTGTGTGTGTGTGTGTGTGTGTGTGTGTGTATCTGTCTGTTTATGCGTGTCAGGGTCTGAATGAAGGAAAAGAAAATCCTCTCTCTGTTTTTTTTTCCTTTCCTCTCTCTCCTTCTCTCCCCTCTTTCCTCC